>NC_051154.1:69812155-70071514 GCF_013339745.2 Dermacentor silvarum | reverse complement strand
CCGACTGGTATTTCCGCGAAAATACTTTTGAAAAATGCTGGTGGCCATATTTTTTGCGACAGGGCCGTCCCCGTGTCAGCAGGGGGGGGGGGGGGGGGCGATGCAGAAATCTGAGGGGGGGGTCAGGACATCCGGACATCCCCCTGGATCCGCGCCTGATAACATATGCACTAAACTTTAGTCAAATAATCTGTATACTGACTTGATTTTAGCCGCCATTTAATGAGCTAGTCCATTTGTAACCTTCAAAATAGAAAGTGTCCTTTTTTTTTTTTTTTTTTAGTTCGAAGCATTCTGTGCCTCAACCTTGCACTTTCCTGTACGTAGGTGTCTATGTGACATGGAATTGCGTAGGGGATTTGTCCACTTTACCCAGAGTACCTTCGGGATCGGCACAAGTTAAAGGAACAAGTTGTCAAGTTTCTTCGTTGGAGCACAATAGATCGGCTGAACACATCGATTTGAATAGGGTACAGCATATGCAGAACGTCGCGCAAGTTAACCGAGAATTGAAAGAAGGAAAATATCGTACTTTCGCAGGCACCGTCCTCGCTGCCATGGACACAGAAGCGTCGCTAGCGGAGGAGCTACGTTCAGGTACCCACGCTGGTACTACTAAGTGGTTCGTTTGGAAAAGGAAAGGTTAGCGCTATCTTCTTCAGCCCTTGAGGGAGCACGGCTCACTATTTTGATTAAAGTTTATTCTCTCTCTCTCTCTCTCTCTCTAGAGCGAAGCATTTCCCCCCTCAATCCTCAAATAGCGGGTAGCTGCCTGTCTCGCCCTGATTCCAAGTGCACAAACAGAAACCGACACCGATGGCATATTTTTTTTTTTTTTTTTGACGTACTGCAAGCGCCCATAGAATAAAGAAAAGCGCCGGCAAGCGATTGCAGCTGCCGAAAATACGCCATGGCCGACGGTGCTGCGAAGGGGAAACGAATGCAGAGGTACGCGTTGCGCCGTGGCTGACTCATGCCAATTTAAGAAGCGATATGAAACCATTCTCTTTTAATGAAGCGCTGTTCATGAGCTTCGTATCATCGTGACAATGTATGTTTAGAACGACAGAAAGCTAAGCAAGTTGGTAGGTATTCCTGGTGCGCAAAGGCAGGGGTGGAAAACACGGACACAAGAAGAACGCGAAAAAAAATGCGTTTTGTTTCTTGTGTTTTGTACGCCGCACCATAAACACCATAAATTATCTTTGTGGCGCTCCGCTGCAGCTTGGTGCATTTATTGGCGCGTTGACGCGGTTAACGTAGTTGATGCCTCTTGTACGCCTAGCCTACAAGGTAGATATACCTTGTAGCCTATATCTAATCCAAGCCATGTCGAAGCCAATACAAAGCACTTGTCGATGCGCGCGTCGTCGACGAAAGCTGTCAAGAGTGCTGTGCCGAGTGATATTGCAGCAGTGCTTAAGGCGTCCAGCATCTGTTGTCATGTGCTATTTAAGCAAGAACCATTGAGATCTGTTTGGGCTCCTTCAGTAACGCAAGCATAATGTCAAACTTTGACTGCATTGTGGTCACTTGCTCATCTCTGAAGTGGGCGACTGCAATTGAATCAGGTGATGCTACGCGTCCGTCGTGTAGTGTTTGTTGCCGCTTTCATCAATTTGCAGACGCCAAGCATCATTTGCATCTATTCCAGAACTCCGGATACTTCAAGCTCGGAATATTATTTCTAAATCGACCAAGATACTCACGGTCGAGGACCCTGCAAGTAACATCGGCAGCGGAGCTGCTACGTTGAATGCACTCCTCGTAGTGACAGAATATTTGAGTGCACATAATGGATATACAGTAAGTCAACTACTAGACTTCGACACTGTTGTACAGAGTTTATGCATTATTGTGGTGCGATATGTTCCTTTAATAAATTAATGAGATACCATAGAGAGCTTCCAGGTTAAATGCCGTACACTGGCGATCGCACGTACTGTACGCTGAAATATTCTCTCGGTAAAAATGAACCCTAGCTTTAGCATTGCCTTGTTCAGTATCACACTAACTGGTAGTGATTTTCTGCATGTTTGACAGCTGCAACCGTTATCCTGTAGCATCTGGTTGCTTGGGTGCAGGAGCTTTGAAGTTTCTATTGTAATTTCAGGAGAACTTGCTGTGGCACAGTCACATTTAACAAATGGAAATTTTCTATTGTTTTGTTAACAAGTAAGGTGTGGTAGTGGCGCAACAAGTGTGAGTGCCTTGCCACTGGGGCGCGATTTTTTAGCGAGGCATTATGGCTTATTCTACTCGTCTTATCATCCACCGCTCACGGCCGGCTGATCCCATTGATAACGCGAGCGGACCGTCGCTCCGACCACTGACAAAGCGCGATAAGCGCGAAAAGGCATTATTACATGAAAGGCATCGCTACAAAATACCGGCCCTGCCTGCAACTGCGTGCACAAAAGGGGGCGTGGCGAATACATTCCAGCTGGTGGACTTAGCCACACCGTCGTCTTAACATAAGTTCGATAGTATTTATAACGGCTGTATCTTAGCCCAGTAGCGAGATCTTGCTGTTAATCTTATTAATGTTGCTATTTGCTTACAGGTAGTGTACCCAGATGTACTTGAAAAAAGCCGGATTTTGATACTGCATCACGTAAGATATCTTTATGTAATGTTAATTTTTCAACATGACATTCTAATCATTTTCTGTACAGTGGCTGTTATAATGTAACATTTCTTTTTCCTCAATTCTATTTCTTCCTTATCACACCGCTCACGACTGGCCGATCGTTGTATTTATAGAGCAAGCGGAGCATTTCTGGGACCACTGGTGAAGTTGAAAAGGAAAAGAATCGGAACAGAATCGTTGCAATATGAGGTTTCCCTTTGTGTTTGGGCTTGTATATGTATATTGTAGTAAAATTCATATAGATTTTGGCTTTATACTAGGTTTCATTTGTTCACATACGCTTGCTTTTGCTGAAAAGTGAGAGGGCTAGGTTTTGATGTATATCAGTGCTGCACTTCCATTTTTTAATGCAAAGTATTCTTTACCTAATACCAGCCACTTTTCAGTACGTTTGTATCTGATGGTGGGATTCAAACCGGCATCCCCAAGTGCAATAGCCCAATGCTCTACCCATTAGGCTGCAGGCGCATGCATATTTGTCTCGTGCCAACTTGTGCTTCAGGATGATCGGCGCATGCGTCACATTGCATAGCCACAATTTGCTTAGAAAACTGAGAGCACATGCACACATTCCAGTTTCCTGTAGACAAGTGCGCGCCGCAAAAGAGCTAAAACGGCGTTAGCGTCCAAAAACGAAGCGATGCAGTCCTCATTGGTATGGTCCTCAGCGGCAGTCGTACGCTATACGTGACTGACAGCAACGCCGGAACTCTTCGTGCCTAATTGTGTCCTCAAAGCCTTTATTCTTGCGTTAATCGCCGCGCGTAACACCGCGTTGGCGGCTAGCCGCGTGCCTTCATAAGTGCGTAATCGCGATCTATGATCGCGTCGATAACCAGCACAGTTTCGTCCGCAGCAGCGGTTGCGGAAATAGTAGTTTCGTTTTGACGGTGCGCGCGTCGGCTGCGTGCCTTTCGCAGCGGCGTAGTCGCCATCCATGATCGCGTCGATAGCGACCGCGGTTTCGTGCGCACTTGTTGCAGCAAAGGGCAGTTTTTGTTTTGACTTGGTGAGTGCGTCGGCCGCCTGCCTTCTGAACTTGCGCAAGGTCGCCGACCATGATCTCGTCGATAACGGCCGCGGTTTTCTCCGCAGCGGTTGCGGTAAGCAGTAGTTTCGCTTTGACTCAGTGCAAAGCTGTCGAAGATGAAGAGCACCGGCTACATCGCGATGGGCGGGCAATTTGTTGGCGACCAGCTCACTAGCGAAAAAATAATCCGGATGTGCGCGCGGTAGTGAAAAGCGGATGAAGACGCGCGCCGCGGCCGCGCTGCGAAGGATGTCGCGAGGCCTTCGCCGCTGCTAGCTCAAATAAGTCATGAGATGACGAGAACTTCAGCTTCCGCACTGCTCTTCTTCTTTCTAGGGTTTTACGTGCCAAAACCAGCTCTGACTGTGAGGTACGCCGTAGTGGAGGGCTCCGGATTAATTTTGACCACCTGCGGTTCTTTAACATGCACTACAACGCAAGCGCGTACACGGGCAAAAGTTTTTGCATTCCGCCTCCATCGAAATGCGGCCGCCGCGGCCGGGATTCGATCCCGTGACCTTGTGCTCAGCCACGAAACGCCTTTGCTAACTGAGCCACCGCGGCGGGTGCCGCACTGCTCTTGTGCAAAATAGAAACAAGTAGGCTGTAGATGCAGGAATGGAATTTCTGAATTATTGTCAACCTTGCCATAGTCCATCATATGTGTCGCGTTGCATAAAACAAGTTGCCTATAAATGCAGGAGTGCACCAGTTTTCCCCATCTTTCCCTGATGGCAAATGCAAGAGTGCACTTTTCCCCATTCTTCCCTGATGGCAACTAACAATTTGATATGCTATGTGACATTGTACCGCCTTTAGGATTGGCCCATGTCATAATAGAAGAGTTGTAATGTTTCTTTGCTGGAGTATAGTAAATCAATTCTCATGCCATTGCCATTGCTATCATTGTCTGTCATCATCCCCATCAAGCCATCATTGTCGTGCCATTGCCTCACGGTTGCCATCGCGCGCACGCACACTTGCATCACGCACACAATTGCTCACCTTACCAGGACACGTTGGACAATCTGATAACATTTTCTGGAACCCCAAATGATGCTCGATAGCCAGCTACCTTCAAAATGCTTGGCATAACATTGATTCCTACAGTTCCTGAGATCTGCCTAGCTTCTTCAAAAGCTGATATACACCATTGACAAAACTATTAGATATCTGTTCATGTGTGTTTATAACCCTGCAGGGCAGAGAGTATGCTCTGGAACCATGTGGAAAGGCTTTTATGAGTGTACCGGGAATTCATGCTGCTTCCATTGACCAAATTAATGGTCACTCTACCAACCTGGAGAATCTATTGAGCATTACTTCTCAGGTACACAGTTACCTTCTTGCTGTTGTGTATAGTCAGATCACACTTTGTAAAAACCTTGTTGCAACAATAATCTGTGAAAAAGATTGTTTGAACCCTGAATAGTTGCATTGTGTTGCATTATGGTAGTAGGGATGGTGATTCAGTTTATTACAATCAAACTCATTAATTCACTGCTTGATTTAATTGTGTTCACATGTACATACTAGCAGATGCCCTTAAATTTATGTACAAAATAGCCATTTGAAATAGCCATGAAATGCCAAATTTCGCTTAATTAGAATAAGAGGGAACCAGTGTCAGGTAGGGTGCACAGCATTAAGCATTTCAGGTGCTGTGTACACAGTTTTGGACGCTTAGATAGTGCATCAGAAGCAAAAGTACTGTTGAAAATAATGATATTTAAAATGTGTCATATACATCTTAAAACACTTATGATTGGAACTGTTCGGCAAGCTTGAATCATAAGTGTAAAGTATATCAGTAAAATGAGTTCGAAAATAGACGGCTGATTGTTTGCTCTCGGTATCGGTATGTCGTCATGTAGCAGGTTGACTTCTTTCATTGTTTTTCGCAGTGTAAAATCTTGCATCAGGCATATTTTTGAAGTGGCTAGATAGGTGCTTTCCATGTACCCTAGACGTGAAATAGTTAATATTGTCATGTCTCACTTTCTTGCAAAAATTTCTCGCATGGAGTCCAGATTCTCTAAACTTGATGAAACTCGCGAAAGAATTAAAAATTTTCTTTCTTTCAGCAGCTATTCACTAGTCATGATTCTGAAAATGCAAGAAATGTGGTGAAACCTAATTTACAATTGGTACATTTAATTGGCACCTCAAAGGGTTAATGTGTGTCATGGGATGCAAGGCAGCCTTCTGAGCTGTTCAGTGCAACAGCAACTGACATATGCTTTGAATAACCGAACGCCACTATCTCAGCTCCTGTCACACCTTTATACACAATACATCTTCACTGAGCCTCTCAATAAAACACCCAGCTTCTGCCTGCAATAGTCTTTAGTGTCCCATCAGAAATGGTGACAGTATGTCTCATTGCTTTTTGCTTGCAGTACAACAGTGTAAGCACGCAGAATAGAAACTAGAGTGCCTTCATACTTTTTCTGTCTGCTTGCCTTCCTGTTGTGCTGTGAGCAAAATGAATGTCAACCAACTTGCCCAGCTTCCCACTTTGCTATATTTCATTGCCCAGTACAGTTCTCTGCAAACTAAGAACATATAAGACGGTATCACAGTCTTGCAAGATCATTTGCACAGTGTCCATTTCATTATTTAATCACAGAACCCCACCAAGAGTTTTTTTTCCGGTGAGTAAAGGCACACTTTGGTAGAAAATTTTAGGGTGCCCTTTAATTTTACTTGATAACTCGTACCATTTCTGTGTATCCAACCAAAATTGAATTAATCAAAGTTTACTGTATTGACGTTTTTATTATTATTATTATTATTATTATTATTATTATTATTATTATTATTATTATTACTATTATTACTACTACTACTACTACTATTATTATTATTATTGGACACCTGTCACAACTCTTCTTTATTCATTAAGACTCAAACTGAAAGACATGACAGAACGACAAAATGTGGCTGTCCATGTGTTTAGTTTTTTTTTTGCAACTTTCTGTATGTAGTAATTACAGATAAATAACCTTGCCCTGTCACAAGATTTATAGAAGGATTAACTACAGCTTGTTAAGGGACTCAAGAGACCCTTTTCATAATTGCAAAGCTAGCTTTCCTGCGAGACAGTTGTCCCAACTAATCGTGGTGCAGCCATCTTTTCAAACAGCATGTACAAACGTAGTTTGCTTGTATAATGAGATCAAAAATGTAGACTTGGCTCTCTTGATAAAACTATGTGCAAGAGACAGGCCCCAGCATCTACAGCTAGCACTTCATTTGACCAATGACCAGTACCGCCATTAGTTGGGCAAATGTGCAGTGCAGAAAAGCGCACTTGCAAATTATGTAAAGGTTCTGTTATGTGTTACAATGGACTGAGTTTGCTCTTCTTCCTAATGCATCACAAGCTCACTGTACTTTTCTGACGGACAGATGCAAGAAAATGGTCCTCCAGGAGTTTGGGTCTGCAGCACTGACATGATTTTGACGTGCAGGGATGTCGGTATGACGAGCTTTACATAGTATCTGTCTGGTTCCTTTTGGATCTTAGCTTAAAGTATTGCTCGCTATGTATGCCATTCTCTCAGCTGTAAATGTCATCAGTATGCTGCCATAGTGCCGTAGTTATTGAATGACTGAACTACCTTTTGAATACTGTTAAATGCATTTTTCTAGACTGAGATGATATGCTGACTGTATCTGTTATATTTGATTTATTGAGGTAACATTTTATTTAGAAAAGATTTTTAGAAAGGCTTCCTTGTCCGGTCCTATACAAGTTATCAGCTCTTCTCTATATGGGCAGTGCATGCAAGGTGCAGGATTTTGTTGTTAAAATGTAGAATTTTTATGCAGTTTGATTTAAATAAATTGCCCTGATATGCCTTACTTGCCTTTTTTGCAAAGTTGGGCTGTCCAGATTGATGGATTGATTTATTTATTTTAATTTTTCGAAGAAAGGAGACAACGAGCTGCTGCACAGAATGGTTATAAAGTATGTTCGTTTCAGCACTTTTGCATGTATTGAGTATCCCTTGCTACAAGTTGAGGTTCGCTAGAGCAATTTTATTTTTAAGTGTTTTTACATCTGAGCAAAATATAACTATCGAGGTTCCAAGATTTGAGCAAGCTGTCTTGCTTGCAGTAGCGCACCCAGGATCTCTGCCAGGGGGGGGTTGACAGTTTGCCAATACCATCTAAACAGCACTAATTTCGATTTCTTCACGGGAAATTGTGAAAAAAATGCGCTTTTTGCGAGTGTGCAGACGATTGCGCATCTTACATCTTAGTTGCAGTACTCAAATGTGTAAGGAAAGAAAAGGGGTTAAACAAAAGGGGGGGTTAAGTCGGCCTCAGGGGGGGGGGTTACAACCCCCGAATCCCCCCCCCCCGTCGGTGCGCCACTGCTTGCTTGTAGTTATGATGTGGAGGTTGAAGTCTTTTCACACCCAGACATAAAAATGCCATGTGTGACGGTGTCTTTACTTGCTTCAAACTGATATGCTTGGACAGCATTCCTTAGTACGCAGTTTTATTACTGAGTTCTTGCTTTGCAGCCATCAACTGGTCATGGGTCAAAGACTGTCTGCTCATTTGCTCTGCTTGTGATTCCCTGTATGCTGCAGATCACGGTGCTGTCAAGGTGAACAGTGATGTAAGTTGCTTTCAACTTTTTTTTTTTTGTGCATGTGACTGTTTCAGTGTGTCCACTTGCCATAAAAGCAGCTCTTGTTATTTAGTCTTAAAACTGAAAAGTGCTCAGCAGGCTACAAAAACAACACTGATGCATGGCAATATATATATATATATATATATATATATATATATATATATCGCAAGAACGGCAGAAACTGGTCTCTTCAATTGCAAAAGTCGATAAGAGGCTTTATCAGACAAGTTTCTTTTAGGTCCTTGGCCCAATGCACACAGCGCAGCCCTGATAACCAGTGCCGCTTTAGTCTTTCTACAAGCCACTGGGCTGGACGCACGGCTTTAGAGACGCCACAACGTTGGAAACTTGTATATACACATCTCCTCCTCGTATCATCATCATCATCATCATCATTCATTAACCCTTTTCCTCCCCGTCCCTTTTCCCCAGTGTAGAGTAGCAGGCCAGAGCAAGTTACAGCTCAGGCTGACCTCTCTGCCTTTCTGTAAATAAATTTCTCTCTATTTCTCTGATGCATGGTTGAGGAGAGAGAGAAATTGCATGTTGAGGACATAATTGCTTTACTGTATTGTCTATGTGAATGCATTGACAACACAAACTATGTACAGTGTAGACCGCTTATAACGTAAGTCGCCGGAGTCTCGAATATCCGCACTATAAGCGGTACCGCACTATAACCAAAGCAGCAATTTTCAAGGCCCGCACATATGCAAAACATGTGCACCGAGCCGCCACGCGTATGCGACAGTCGAGGAATGCGGCTAAAACATTTGCAATCAATCTACAGTCGAATCTCATTAATTCGAAATAATTCACGCGGCGGCGCCTCCGACCGGCATTGCTCCGGCACCGCCATAGAGTAAAAGCTTAGGAAAAAAAAAAAACGCAGTGGAAATTTCACCCTCTCTCAAATGGCAAGGTCGCCGATTCTGCCTTGCGCCGGAAAATGCGTGTACGTGCCGACATCTCAGCCACGCTACCGTAGCCATGCGTCGAAAATGGCAGTGAACCCTTCTTTCTCCTTTATGCTTCCTCTACTTTCTAGTCACGTGTTGACCTTGCACGCTGCGGCTATGGCGCAGAGGGAAGCAGCAGCACTGTCCCAGGCCGGCCAACGAAACTGCCCACGCCGGCAAACGCCCGCTTCCTGATAACGGCAGAAAACGAAACTTCGAGGAGCTGGCGCCTGGGCCGTCTGTAGCGGCGGCGCCTGCATGGCGGCGGGCGCGCACGGTGACAGTCGAAACTGAGGGAGCTACGAAGGAGGGCGAGGGGAGCCACCAAAGCGGCGGAGTTGCCGAGGCGAAATCCGCTTCCCTGCCGCCCTCCTCCCTCACATTCCACGGTCTCCGCGTGCGCCCTTCGCTGTGCCGTGCCGGCGCCGCCCGCTTCCTGAAGTTTCATTTACTGCTGTTATCGTGAAGCGAGCGTTGGGCGGCGTTGGCAGTTTCGTGGCCCTCGCTTGCTATGCGCGCCGTGATATTTCACGACTCGCACTCAAGATTCTGGTTTCAGCCTCACTGGCTGTTCGTTCGCACCACATGCCCTTCTCCTCCACTTCGTCTTCCTTTCTTGTTCAAGCACTCCTTGGGGCGCCCGTTTGAGGGGAGCGTTCGCTGTCTCCGCTGACTTCCGTACTCCCAGGCAGCCGCACTGTAACCGGTATTTCGTTTCCCGCAACTGCACTATAAGCGATACGTGTATACATGGAGTGCTATGGGAAAATTAACAGGAGTCTGAAAAGACCGCACTATATCCGGTCCTGCACTATAAGCGGTTACGTTATACGTGGTCTATACTGTATTCGCAAACTTCAAACTTCACTGAATGGGACAAATACACAGTGGTAACAGACATTTTTGGTCAGTAAAGGAATGCATTTGAGGCACCTGTATCAACACAAGGTGTTAAACACAAGGCGTCTGTAGTGTCACATCTTCTCATTTTGTGCAACTTTCTGAACTCGCTGCAGAAGTTGCACAAATGTGTGAAGCTGAATAGACTTCCATTATCTGGGCAGCTGTTCAGAGTTATATATTAACTTCTATAATGCCCACATGCCATATCTTGCTGCAACACATTGTCTATCTACTGTACAACACATCTCAATTTCAACTTATGTCTTTGTATTTTCAGGTTAAGCTAGTAGGGAAGGTTAATGTAATCTACAATGCTTGTACATTTTCACCCAGAAAAGTATTGTGCATCATCTTTTATGATATACTAGTACCTTAATGCTCTTTAAAAGCTGCATTCTGGACTGTAGCACTATCCATTATTTTTCTTTCAGGGCATCGTTTCAAGCATCTTGTATTGTGGAACATTAGAAGCTTTGCATAATTATATGCGTACTGATGGCACAGTTCTTGTTGTAAGTTTTTTCTGCTACTTCTCAGTTGAAATTTCCTTTTTGTTTCCAAAGTTTTCTCTGATCAAGTTTGGTTTCTACTATGCTATTTAATTTGCATCCTGTTTGGATCTAATTTCTTGAGTAATAAGCGTTCTTGGTGCATATGTTGAAAATGAAGAGTTGCTAGACAGCAAGGCATATTTAGGGACATTTTTCAACCTTTGTGCAGCCTCACACATTTTCATGTAATCTAAGGTTGATTACTCATTTGATTGTTCTTTTAGTACATTTGAAAGATTATTTTATCTCTATTCTCTTGCTTTAATTAATGTATACATGCGAATCTAAATGGTCATCATCATTTATTGAGAAATATTTTCTGCAAATGAGAACAGGCACCAGAGTATTCATGAAAAATACTAGTGCTGCTTTACTGCTGCAGATTGGCATACTGAGATACTTCATCAGAATCCAAAAATGCTTGTGTGATAATTTTGATGCACATTAAAAAGACCAAGGTGGTCACATTTTGTCTATAGCTCGCTCTACAGTGACCCTCACAGCTGCAATGTGGCACTTAAAACACCATGAATTAAGTTAAAATTAGGCTAATGCCTTATGTTCAGCTGCTCCTAATTTATGCTGTGTCACCACTCATTTATTAGAATTTTTTTTTATATTCATTCATTCCACATACAACTAAGGACTAAAACCACCTTCCTGCTCATATTGTGTCAATCAAAGACTATGCGCTTTTCTGCCAAACTTTATTTTGAATTTTTTTTTTGTTGTCACAATACCACATGACCTCAAAGCTTCTTCTTTCACTATAATCTTGGCTAAAAATTTATTTATTATTTTTTTTCTTTCGCTCTTTTGTCTTTTTTTCTCTTTTGGCAACGTTATGAGATGTCAAGCGCAAATGTCACTTGTATTGTATAAGTTTATAATAAGTAATTTTATTATTGTTGTACGCATGTACCCCACTTCACTCTCCAATGTGCAGGCATTTGAGTATATGTAATATATTATATAATTAAATGAATAAGTAAATAAATAAACAGCATAGGAAAAAGCATGATACTCTTGTTTAACTTTCATAACAAATGGTGACAGCTGCGAGCATTGTGAAACAAACAACAAAATAAATGTTGCTATAAGTTCTCCGGTACGCAATTAAAAAATTCAGAAAGCACGTTCTGAATTGATTACGTATACTAAAAGTTCAGACAAGATCTTTTCATTGCCTTGTTCGACTTGGGTTATTAATCACTTACCGTAAAATTCCGAGCAAGCGCCCCCCCTCGAGCAAGTCGAAATTACCGGCCAAGTTAGGGGGGGGCGCTATCCCGGAACGGCACCAAAATTCAAGATGGCCACGACAAAATTTTCCCGCAAAAAAAAAAGGCCCAGTGGGAATAGCATTAAAATTTTATTGAACATGAACTTTATTAAGCCAAATATTTCTTAGTGATGTTCATCACTCTCAAAACCACCGTTACTCAAAACCACCGAAAGAACTACAGAAAGAGTGCAACGACGCTGCACCGGCGCGTCACCGCGGCCGGCGACGCGAACATTGGTTATGCAGCTTCTATTCCAGGCAAAATTATGTCCGCGAGAGTAAAGTGACGCGTAATGTTAACTTTATTAAAAACCATGTCCACGGTGAAACGTTTAGCACTAATGAGAGTTCCGATACAAGTGAAGCTCAGCTGCAGTGCATGGCTACCGACGGCAAACAGCGAACCGTGGCTCGGCCATGCTCGCATCGCAGCTGGTGGCACCGCAAATATCAGCATGTTTTCTTTGTCGTGTGAAATTATTGCGAGGAGAGGGTAAAGCGGCAACGACGGTAACAAAACATTGCTGCTTGGGAGCGTCGGCGGTTCGTGCTGAAGCGCCATCCGCTACAGATTTGAAGTGAACTGAAAAAGGCCTAGCGACGATATCGGTGGCGAGTGATTAGCAGCGGTGAAGCTGCTGGCGATGCCAGAGCGTAGCCGCGAGCACTCCTCTGTCACCGAGTGGTCACGTCGCTGTGCCGCAGGGAACTCCTCTGTGCCATGCGAGAGGCAGATCTCGCCGTCGGCCGGCGGTCCGGGGCGAACTGCAGCTGGCGGACCGCCAGCTGCAGTTCGCCCCGATGCACTCGTGTGCCCATTGGGGCGCCCGGGTACTGACCATGATTCGATGGAATGGCTCATTGGGGCGCCCCGATGCGCACCGGTGTGATTTGCCGAATTTGCCATTATTTTCGTGGACTGGATGTGGCAGACCAGCGCGGAGCGGGAGGCGGGGGGGGGGGGGGGGGCGCTTTCCCGGAACGGTGCGGAAATTTGAAATTAGCAGTGAAGATAGGGGGGGGGGGGGGCTCTTGCACGGGTGGGGGCGCTTGCTCGGAATTTTACGGTAAATATTTGTAGATATTTTTCATTCCTGAGGAACAATTTGAAGAAGTTTTTATTAGGGAAATGTTAAAGTATTTGAAATGTAAAAATAAAGTTGGTGAAATTGGCAAGTGCTCGCAATTGTTTGATATTTTCTGCATAATATACCGCAAAAGTGTGAAAGGTTTTAATTGCCCCCATGTATTGCCACATAGATTGTTGCATTTATTAGTCAGCCTATGAGAGTGAATTTTTATTGAGCATTAGGCATTATAGGGGCTGCTTATTAACTGTGTGCTAATATGGGTAATAATAACTAATGGGCTTTTGCATCTTCATTAGCCATTCCTTTCTGTGCTTCTTAGCTTCAAGGTCATCCTTTATGGCATCTTGCTGCTTTTTGTTCAGCTAATTTCATTTGCTGTTTCCTGCAAATTCAAGGTATTATCACTATATGTTCATCACGATGTAGAGCTCCAGATTTTTTTGGTTGATTTAGTAAACACAACATTTTATTGCTGATTATGAGGCAGTCTGTAACTAAAAGCAGAGTCTAAAAATACTTGCACACTTTTCTTGAGGACCATGTTAAAGAACTCCAGGTAGTCAAACTAATTCAGTGCTGTTTACTATAGAGTCTGTCTTGGTTTGGAATTTTAAAGCCTGTAATTCAAATCAGATAATGTGCATACTCCTCTTTTATTATGGTGTTCCTAGACGAACGAATCTTTTCTGCTTTTTCTTAACGGCGTGGAGGCTAAAAGTATCATTGTTTCATTTTCCCAGGTGTCTGGCATGGTTTTTTTCTCTTCTGAGCTGGCTGAGAGTCTTCTAGCGCTGCACTCCATGTCTCCCTTGGACTGTTGCACATACATCGGTGTTGATAGTGGCGCTGAGCCAATGCAAGTAGGTGCCTCCTTTGCATTTGGGATTATACATATATTTTAGGGGCGAAGCACCTTAGGGCCGAGCCTTGTCCCTCGTTGTCCGTTGTCCGTAGCTCTGGTTTGCATGGAGACCGCTAGGGGTGCTGCGGTGCACAAGGGCTATATAAGCGCTGTATATACTGTACACATGTACAGTATATATATGTATATGAATATGTATGTATATATGTATATGTATGTATGTATATGTGTATATGTATGTATGTATATGTACGCAAAGCTCCGGCTTCCGGAGAATGCTTCTGGCATTTTGCCGCCGCTTCCCACGCTCTCGCTGCCTCTGGGTCCGCTTGCCGGCGTCGCCGTGCTCCTGCACTGATCACAAGGCAGTCTTAATGAAGGGAAAACGAAGTCCGCACCTCAATACCATATGTGACCAATAAAACAACATTCTATATACTGTACACATGTGTTGTCACTCGTTTGCATGTTCGAGTGGGCAATGTACATATGTTCACGGTTACCCGAATGATCCCCCGGTGCTTCGCCTACTCATCATCATTCACTTCGTGGATATGCGGTGTTTTTTTTTTTTTCACCTTTAAAGTGTTTATATGAAAGCCTGGTGTGGTACATACAAATTGATATAGCTTGAGAGTTGTTGCACTGCACATGGTCACTCACATAAAGCTTACTGTGTGTGTGTGTGCATGCGTGAGGTGGCAAGAATATTTTGTAAAATTGATAGCTTAAAAGGCACTTTGTGTTGCATTTGAAACTGTCCTCCATTAATATAATTCTAGATATTTCTTTAATTTCTTATTTAACTTTCATTGCACAGTACGCTGAAACACCGGAGACTCAGCTGTGCAGGAAAGCCAGCTTATGTTTGTAGGGAGATTGCAGATGTGTGAAAACTAGTGTGTAAGAAAGCGAGAGCAAATGAAGTAGCATGAATGTGTCGTCACAGGGCAGCCCAAAGACCCAATCCATTGTCTCATTGCATACTCGAGTGTGCTATCTGTACAAATTCAGCTGCAATGATGCACGCAGTTGGTCTTTCAGGGCAGTGCATAGTAGCCTTTCAGAACATTTCAGCATAGTAGGCAATATGTTACTGTATTGCATGTCCATACAAGTAGCCTTGTGCAACTGCATGCTGCTGTAGTAGTTGCACATCAGGCTGTGCTAAAATGTTATCTTTTAATCCCACAGCTATTGTTCATGTTGAATGGTAATTTATTATTTATTTTTATCGGTGGCAGTTGTCTATTATTCTTCCGAGCTAGCTCAGGACTTCACGTGCTTAGTGTGTGCCCAGTATTGCACCACGCCAAAGAAAAACAGGTACAGTAGACTCGCGATAATTCAAACCTTTGGTTAATTCAAACAAATTTCAAATTTTTGGTTGGCCTGCTATGTTTTCTATGTATTTTAAAGCCGCTAAATTCAAACTGCCCCATTGCGTTAATTTGGTTAATTTGTGCTTTTTGCTTGTCCGTGCCGGAAAAAATCTGCTGCCTTTGTCGCCTCTAGCTGAGCATTTGCATTCTTATATCACTACCTGTTGCAAATAACGCCGATTGCCAGCCTACACGTGTCAAAGTGGCCAAATTAGCCAAACCGCACACCTACAATCGCATGTTGATTGAGGAAGTTAAAAAAAAAAGAGAGACGGCAGGCGCGGCATGTACGAAAATGATGCATGTGACCCTCAGCCACCTCTCCTTTTCCCGGTGTGCGGACATGTCAAAGTGGCTCCCCAACAGAAGCGCATGTTAAAAAAAAAAGAAGAAAAAAGAGAGAGAAAAAAACAAAACCACTGAGGTGATTGAGACAGTCGGTGCAGTATGTACGAAAATGGCGCACGTCACCCTCTACCAAGTCCGCACGCGCCCAAGCACGTGACCTGTCTTTCGGGCGGGTTGTTTGTTGTTTTGGACCGGTCACAGCCGCCGCCGCACGCAAACGCATTTTATCCTTCCATCACTGGCTTCGCTGCTGTTCGTGTCACGCCACCTCGAGGGAAGTATTGAACTCTTTCCATAAAGGAGAAATTGGCTGCAATAGAAGAAGTTGATGCTGGAGTGAAGATGACTTCAGTAGCACTGAAATATGGGATATCGAAGAGCACGCTGACGACCATCATGAAAGTGAAGAACAAGCTTCTTCGGTTTGTGAAGAACACAAACCGAATGCGGCACGCCTCCAGAGCAGAGCGTAAACAGAATGGCGTGGGGCGTGCGTTGACGTGCGCGCCGGTGCAATATCGGGTGCCACGACAGCGTCACTCTTGTTTTTGTGCAGTTGTCCGTGCGGCATCATGTGCATTACGCTGGTTTCAATGATTTGGAACGACCACCTATCTTTCCATTATGGGAACAATGGCCGCTCAAGCGTTCCTGTCGACGCGGCCCGAGTCGACGTGAACGCTGCACTGCACGCTCCCCCCACGCAATGTTGCAAAGGGTTGGCGGTTACTGCACTGTTATCAGGCGATCACGGTTCGGCTGCGCTTCGTTTACGAATTGCCGATTGCTGATAACGGTTTGCGGTGACGTTTTACCTTTTGAACAACGAATTTTTTTTGCCCGAAGCGGCGTAGATAACGCAATTTTACGGTTTTTGTGTGGCTGACGTGCAGTTGTAATGCTGAGACCTTCGCAGAATGGTGGCATGCCGCCATAATTTCTGAAATTTATCCTTCCAGCCAACTAGAACGCTTCACTCTCATGTGTAGAATACAGTCATGTCCCGCTGGTAGTAAAATATATCACAAACTCGCATAAAAAATGGCAGTTGCACTTGCACTTTCGAAATGACAGGTGGTGGAACCGAGCGCCGTTTTGAAAGAGCTGTACCAGTGGTTCTCAAGCATGTTCGTTCCAGGGAACCCTGCTAAGCTCCATGAAGCGCCAAGGAACACTCTCTCCCCCCCCCCCGAATTAACCGAATTAAAATGTCCTAATTAACCAAATGTCCAATTATCCAAGGTATCCAGAAAACAAAAAGTGAATGCTTACTACGTCAACACGCTTTTATTTTCTCAATGAATCAGCAAGTCTTGCTTCTATTTCGCACAAGAGCAGTGCAGAAGCTGAAATTCTCATTCCATGACTGATTAGAGCTAGCAGCAGCGAAGGCCTCGCGATATCCTTCGCGGCGCAGGTCTTCATCTGAGACATGCTTTTCACTACTGCATGCACATCCCGATTATTTTATCGCTAGTGAGCTGGTCGCCAACAAATTGTCCGTCCATCGCGATGTAGCCGGTGCTCTTCATCTTCGACAGCTTTGCACTGCGTCAAAGCGAAACTACTGCTTGCCGCAACCGCTGCGGACGAAACCGCGGCTGTTATTGACGCGATCGTGGACGGCGGCCTTGCGGCTCAGAAGGCAGGCAGCCGACGCACGCACCAAGTCAAAATGAAACTACCGTTTGCTGCAACAAGTGCGCACGAAACCACGGTCGTTATCGATGCGTTCATGGATGGTGAAGGCACGCAGCCGACGCACGCACCGAGTCAAAATGAAACTACTGTTTGCCGCAACCGCTGTGGACGAAACTGTGGTGGCTATCGACGCAACCATAGATGGCGACTACGCACTTGTGAAGGCACGCGGCTAGCCGCCAATGTGGTGTTACGCGCGGCGATTAACGCAAGAATAAAGGCTTTGAGGGCACAATTATACTCCATCTCACAAACTGTTGTCAGCACGGCCGAATGTACGAGGCACACACAGGCAATATCCCTGCGCAGTGGTACGTATACAGTTCCGGGAGTAACTGGCTGATTATTGGCTACACTAGAGAGTTTTATTTTTGCTTGCTGCATCATACGGTACGACCATACGTGACATGTTATGGCCTTTGCGCATGCACGTCGTATATGGAGAATTACTGTGGCAGTTACCGCCGGTAACCGTAATAGCCATCCTAATTTTGATCACTTATATAAACATGGCAGCACCCATACAGTGCCGACCACCCGCTTCGATCCGAATTCGCGCTTTTCAATGGCTCTCCGACCTGTCAGCAAGAAACAAGGGGCAAAATTCGTCATCTCTACATCTCATCTAAAGCTCAGGTCAAAACATTAGGTATGTTTTGTCGTAATTATTGAGATCGGCTGTTTGTTTTCATGCTGTTAGGACTACAGACACGACACCAAGCCATAAAACTGGTTTGATTTCTAGTTAGCAGATGGGCGCCATAGCATTAGCAGTGGTGATGTGTTGACGATGTGGAACGCTACAAAAGCCTAATTGTTCACTGTGTCATTAATTTTCTACCCCGCTCTTGCATAGTACTGGATAACGGTAGCGAGCAAACCCGATGTATAGACGCCGAACAGACGCTGTGCCGCAGGTGAATATTTATGAATGAGTTCGTCCTTATTGCTTGCTAAGGATGCTGCAAGGTAACTGCACGGAAAGCGTACAGGTAAAGCGAAGCCCTGCTGTTGCATACATGTAAACGCAGCTTATGGTTACGGCGTGAAAAAAAGTTTTTTTACTTCAATCCACCAACCATGGAGCATGTAACAGGATGGCAAGCAGATGCTGAGCAGACGATGCGGCGCGGATGAGCACATCTCGAGGGGCATTCGGCCTTCCTATTGGCTAAGAATTTGTGCAGCTTCCACAGTGCTGACAACAGCTTGTGAGATAGATGACAGACACGAAGCGTTCCGGCGTTGCTGCCAGTCACATATCGCGTACGATTGCCGCTGAGGACCCTAGCGATGTGGACTGCGCCGCTTCGTTTTTGGACGCTAGCGCCATTTTTGCTCTTTTGCGGCGTGCATTTGCGGTGCTCCACGCATTAATTTTTTTATGCCGCCGACTTATACGTCTGTGCGCACGCACTTGGCACCTACCCTGTCTACAAATGGGAGAAATGCGCATGGTGCGAAGTTACGGCCTCCGAGATTCAAGTGCGAAAGCTTAGGCGCGCTTCCCGTGGCTGCCCGTTTTCGGAGGTTGGGTGTCTACAAGCTGGTTGCAGATTTATTGCGCAGTTCGCGCGTTGCCATTACGCACTGTGATGTACTTTTTGACACTTGGGCATAGAGGTAATGGGGGTTGTGTGGATCGAGCGCACCTCGTGTTCGCCGTTTTAGCCACTTGGTGAGCGCGGGGCCATGGAAAATTTATCAGTGGCTCGCGGAACCCTGAGCAGGGGCCTCCGGAACCCCAGGGTTCCGCGGAACCCACTTTGAAAACCCATGAGCTATACGACGCCGCACTTCATTCTTTAGATGGATGTTTCTAACAGAAGTTTGCAGCTATGGGCGGGAGTGCACCGGGAACAAAAATGACACTGAAAATCTGGTTTTCGGGCCCAAGTGCTGTCGAATTGTAACTGCTGACGGCTGCTTACATGCAGTTAATTTTTTAGCACATTTAAGGGCGAGTACATATATAACGAACTACTGATATAACAACCACTTTTTGCAGAACTATCGAGTTCGTTATAAATGGGTTCGACTGTATAATTGCATATTTGAATGTTTCCTAACAACACAAGTTGGTATGTTGCCCCGAGTTATATTCATGAGAACTTCTGATAATTCAAACTTCTAATAATTCTAACAAAATGCTGGGGTCCCCTCGAGTTTGAATTATCGAGAGCCTACTTATTTTGAAATGAGTGCCTATTGCCACAGGCACTACACTCTGTGCCAGGGAGCAAGCAAGAGGCACACTGCTTGGTAGCAGTTTCATGTAGGTCTTGCCATGGAGGCTGCCCAAGTGTGTGTGAATTGTGCAATCCACCGCAGTGACTTGGTAGTTGGATTCTAACATGAGTTCATTGGACCCTATTATGAGCTGTGGCTTCCACATTCTGATGGGGGTGGAATGCAAAAATGCTTGTGTACTTCCTTGGGTAGTGCCCTAAAGAATCCCAGGTGCTCAGAATTATTTTGGAGCCCACCACGCCATCTCTCATATCTGTGTATTGCTCTGGGACATTAAACCCCATCAGTATGTGTGATGTGCAAAAGCTTCATTAGATGTGCAAAAGTACTTTGCTAGTGGAGAAAACTAATGTATTCTATGAGCTGTTCAAACTTCTAAGGAAATGAAAAGTTGCAGTATAGATATTTTCTCCTGCTGCTATTCCTCTTGTAACTGCTGAAAGTATAAAGTACTGTTTGTGCAGAGTAATTCAGAAAATCTAAGAGTTATATTCAGTTTCAGTCATGTCTTGCTTTTCAGATGTCATTGTTTTTTGATCTGCTGGTTGCCATGGCAGAAGATGTCTCGCAAGACTCCTTTGTTAGTGGCCAGCATGGTCGCTGGTATGACAAGAAATTTAGTCTTGAAAAAAGAACTATGGCCCAGAGGGCTCGAAATCTTGTTTGGAATGAATTGTCATCATACACCCTAAAAGCTTGTGAGTCACCACATTATTTTCTTAGACTGTCTGCTTGCTTTATATATTATCAGAAGATATTGCTCACTGCATTGTATGAATTGTAGCTGTCATGGTGGCATGGCAGTTCAGACAGTGTGCACAGTTTCATGAAACTTCTTTGTCTGCTACTCGGGGGTTGGGTGTGGGTGTGTGGGTATGTTTCTCACCAAGTATATGATCGGTGAGAAACATATGTCACAAGGCAGACGAGTTGGCATATGTACAAACCTGTACTGGCCCAACGATGTGCCAGTGACCAGCTCTGTTCTCTGCGGAATGATGCCATGAAACAACAAACGGTCCAAAATATCCTCATTGCAACAAATATTTGCCTTCCAAGCGCATAATTATTTGCTTAAATCAAAGCTTTCTTTGCCTATTTCCCACAGGTTTGGCTTGTCTGCTCAGTCTGTTACTCGCCAAGTAAACTAGAGTGATCCCAGAGATGGTACAATCAAAGCAGGCCTGATCGAGCAGACTGTGTAATCCATGGTCATGTGGGTCACATGGTGGTGGTCTTCACGGCTGCCTGGGTGCTTGGGTGGGAGAGTGGGGGTCAGGCTGACCATATAAAGTCTTGCATTGTGAAAGTGTGGCATCTGCATATGTGTTATGACACTGAAACACATTCTTAATTTCTTAGTTAAGAAGAAGCATCTCGATGGGCAGGCATATATTCGCTATGCTGCAAAACATTGTGCAGAATACGAATAGTTACATACATGTTACCACGAAGCCAGACAATACAAAACTTCTGCAATGGGAGAAGAACGTGAACAGTTCCTTGAACATATTTAGAAATAAAATTGTGCACATCATGCGTCCCTTTGCATAGCATTTAATTGAAATATTTCTCCAAACCTTCGCTTAATGTAGATTCCAACAAGTGCATTGGATCTGCCGTAATGTTTTTAGTTTTCAGCCTATGGTGGTCATATGCTGTTGTACTGAAGTTTGGTGTTTCACATAAAAAAAAAAAAAAAAAAAAAAAACAGATGTTCCAAAATATTTGAATGCCTGTAGCATCAGTAAATGGCACCATCTGACTCTCATCAGTTCTACAGATTGGCAGCTTCTGGTTGCTTTCTGCATTGTATTACTGTAAACAGCAGTCATAAGCTAGAAAATAAGCCAGTCATGTTCATTTGTACTGTTCACTGCACTTTGGTCCAGGCTTGGCGCAACATGACATAAGGACATCTGACCTTGGATAGAACCAGTGATTCTGCATTTCCAAGCTGAGCATTTTACCACTACGCCACGACTGCTTTATGTAAGCGAGCAGATAATGCTTGCAATGGATGCTGACAAACACTGACCGCTTTTCATCAGGCCCATCTTATGCACCATACCACAGTGATTGGCCATGCACAGTGTTGATTGAGATTTCGCACCTGTGATGTTTGCATTGCAGTACACACTTTCTTTGTTCCACTGGCATACATATTGCACAGCACATGCTTTCTGCAAGATTTGTGAGTTTATGAAGCAAAAACAGAAGACGCACGCACACACAGACACAGACAGACGCGAACAAACAATGACACCAAGGACACCCACCTTGGTGTCATTGTCTGCTGGCTTCTTATGATATGACTATATACAGGGTGTCCCAGCTATCACGCAGCACGTTTAAAAAAAAGAGGAGTGGCGTTACGCGAAGCAAACCTAGTGTGAATTGTTTTGACTACAGTCGAGTAGCTGCCAGTAATTTCTTTTGTTACTGAGATTTAATTAGGTAATTGTAATTATCCAACTCGAGAAGTATTGTCCTAATTATCAAAGTGTCACTGAGAAAATTGAGGAGCAATATGAAAAAATCCTGATACAGCTTTCTGTTGCTCAATACGTGCTACATAAAAGTGTTTTTCCGAGCGTGAAAGAAGCCTGTAAATACACGCAAAGTGCCTCGAGCGGCCAGTCGCACGGCAATTCTGCGTGCATTCGCGGGTTTCTTTCACACTCGGAAAAACACATTTATGTAGCACTTATTGAACAACAGAAAGCTGTATCGGGACTTTTTCATGTTGCTCCATAATTTTTTCATTGACACTTTGATAATTAGGACAGTACTTCTCGAGTGAGATAATTAATTACAATTACCTAAATAAATCTCACTAACAAAAAAAATTACTGGTGGCTACTCCACTGTACTGGAAACAATTCGCACTAGGTTTGCTTTGCATAACGCCTTTCCTCTTTTTTTTTAAATCGAGCTGCGTGATAGCTGGGACTCCCTGTATATATATATATATATATATATATATATATATCCCCCTCAGACCCGAATGCAACTATGGGATATAATCGCTCTTCAAGGTGGTTTCTTTTATTGTCTACTGTTATATTATTAACTTGAAAAACAATTTTTATAATTTAAATACCATGGTTAGATTTCAAAAGCTGCATCTCCATGCATGTGAAAAAAAAAAAAAAAACTATCTCCGTTATCTCCTCATATTTGCTATGGTAAATACTGCATTTCATTGCCTAAACGCAGAAATGAAGATGGAACTACCCGTAGTACATTGCCATGTGGCTGCCACGTTCGGTATTTTCACACAATCTCAGTGATTTCGAAATGAACCTCAAGGTTGCTTTCGGCCTTCTGGGACGACACAGTGGTCTCGATTGAGTGTAAAATTTCTCGAAAGCGGATGACAAGAATATGAGTAAACCACTTCTTTACAGTTACACATGCACCGTAATTCATATCTAAAATGAATATTTCGTGTGATCACTTCTGAGCGAATTTCGAAAAAATGTTGAAGGCAATGTGCTATGTATTTACAAGGGGTCTTAGGAGGATATAGGATTTTTTTCATCCTTCTATACCACGCCTCTATGCACTGCTGGAAGGATTCTCCTGGGATATTCCGCAGCTCCGTTCCCCTTACGGCCCTCTTGATCCCCTCCACACTTCCGACAAGGGCCCCTGTGATTATAAGCTTCGTCTTGTTTAAGAACGAAGTTACAGGGGCCAAGATCAGGAGAATAGGGAGGTTGTTCCAGGATAGTGATGTTCTCTCAGCCAGGATTCATAAATTTTTTTATTTATTTTCATAATACCCCTAAAGGCCCCCGAAGGGGTATACATAGGGGGAACGGATACATGAAAAAATGCGAGCTTTGCGCGTTACCAAAAAAAAAAGGAAAAAAAATGTTATACATAAGTACGACATCTAGCAAAATACACAAATAAACCAGTATACGAAATAGATTAGTCAAGTGAAAATCGGAGAGAAAACACAAAACTGACTGAAAAACAAATTAAGGGCATTAAATAGATACAATGTACAAGAAGCAAAACGAGGTCTTGCTCGAAACTGCGTCAGTTGTCATCTTAACAAATTAATAAGACATGAATACACTTGTACAATGTACACGCAGAACGGTAAAACAAATGATCAAAACAATGTATACGCTGAACAACGTGTGAAGAAACTGTTAAAATAGTACATGATCGATATTTACACGTAACCATTGCATAAAAGTTCCTGAAAGGTTGCGAAGGATCTACTGGATACCGAAGGTGTTTTGACTTGCTGCCTTGTCCCAATGCCGCAGCCACAATTTGTCCTACCACAACACAATCCTCTTCTCGTGCACTGGGCTACGCAAATGTTGCCAAATGTTTTTGTACCCTTCCTGGGTGATTGTTTGTCCATGTGGCAAGAACTCACTGTGGATGATGCCTTGCCCATTTGACATAACTGTTAGTCCTGCTTGTCCAAGGCTTCCCTTCCCGCTCCTGGACTCATCTTCCACTTTCTCGTGCCCTTCTCTGAACCTCTTGTGTGGCTCAAACTTGTGTGCTTGACATGGCGTAATCTTCATACACTTGCCGAAGCATGTGAAGATCTTCTGATGTAGTCTTCTCCAACCGGACAACAAATTGCAGGTTGATTCACTGCTTCATGTTCATGGCTCATTCCTCAGTTCTCGCAGCTGAACGGCATGTAAAGACAAGGCTGTATGAATGAATGTATGTTATAAAAACTCCAAATGGGTGCAGAAAGCTGGAATTATAGTCACACACTACCAAGACATCATATTACTTGACTACGTACAATAGAGTCGTACCCTTGTTTACACATAGTCCACAAAGCAGATCTAGTCCTGTTACTTTTCGGACAGACCTTGTATATATGTACGCATGTGCCAGGAGTAAAGTCACTCTGTAAAGCCTGTCTTATTGAGGGCTCGCTAACCGGGCATGTCTTGCATGATAAGCTTTCAAATGGATGGCACTGAAGACAATACATGTCTGCTGCTTCATACAAGCTAGCTGCATGCTTCTTCAGATTGTGGGCTAATGTTATCCAGGAGTTCTTCTGGTAGCACTGGATTTTTTTTTTTTTTTTTAGTGCAGGTGTTATGGACTTTGAGTACGCTAGCTTTGGCAAATTACTGTAGCAGCTGAAATTATTCCTTTATTTTTGTCCCTGTTTCAATCAGACCATTCTGCTAAAGCATTGCAGAGACCTGAAATGTAGATGACTTCTGTGATGAAGGGCCAGTGTTACCATTTCAGGGCTGTGTAACTGCTGTGTGTTACTTCGCTACTCCAGTGCATTGTCTAAATAATATCCAGCTTTCTTCCCTTTAAAGTAAAGTAGATTTTTTTGGGTGGTTTGTCAGCATTTTTTTTTTTTGTCTTGGAATAATGTGCATGACTACGTACAAGCTTTGTATAATTCAGTCTTTAATTATTGCTATTCTTTCATCCCTTCAGATGTTTTGGAAGGCCAGCCAAGTCACCACTATTTGTCCAATGACACTACTGCCCGTCAACATTCCGACTTTCTCATAAACCGTGCTAGGAGTGACTTGCTTCTTCATGCTGTTTTGGATGTAGGTTCATGCACCTATCTACTGGTGTCATTAATTACCTTTTGCCAAGCTAAATACAGTGCATAAGGTTTCCTGGGCACTCAGGAAAGGTTGAACTTGTGCATCTAACATTGCAATTTAAACCATATTTTTAGTGAGTTGTTTTGAACTTTAAGCTGAGACAAAACATGGCCTGAAACCATCGAATTTTATCTCAGAACTGTGTGTGACATTTGTGGAAACACTGAATAACATCACTTTGTTATAAATGCACACATGTGGAAGCAGTTACACCGGGCTGTTAGTAGCAGTTAAAAGCTGACTGTAGTTGTTTATGGCAAAAACACCATTGCTGTAATTGACAGGCAGATACATAACCACAATGTGGTGATTCTGTTATATTTCATCATCTTAAAATCCTGTACAGGGAATGCACTAGACACTGTCAATGAGAAGTTATGGCTGCATAACCTTACATTTGCTCTTTGCAGCAGCTGGTGCACTGCTTTCAATATTGTTAACAGCGTTCTGTCTCATATTTAGCGTTATTTTCATGATGTCAAATTTGGAAAAGAATGCAGCGTTTGAGAGGTTTCAATATCTCTGTACACAGTGGTTTAGTCTATGACATTTTTGGAATTCGGAAAGGTATCTTAAATATGATTTTAGTCAATCACCCATTCAAGTGTTAGCTACTTACTTTCCATATTAAGCCGTAATGTCATGGCTTAATAAGGACGCTTGCTTCATGCTTGCTTGACAGGGAAGTGTAAGCAGTCATGTCATTCATGGACATCTGCTAAGGGTATGACATTTGCGCTCTTTGGAAGTTCGGTTTCTGTTTTATGGGTGAAATAGGCTGGCATTATGCTGCTGAGACTAGCCGCGTCAGCCTTTTGCATGGCTGGAACTGGTTATGAACTTCTCGGATCATGGGTTTAAGTCTTGCATTAGGATCAGCTGTCTGATTCTTTTGGTTAAAAACTTAGGCATATTTTCATAATTACTTGTCTGATTACTACCTACAGTCATTCTAAGATGCATGTTTCTGTTGTAGAAGCACCACTCTTAAGGAAATCACCTAATTATTGCATCTGCCCTATTTTTAAGTAATTGGGAACACATTTTCCAAAACACCTGCTATTATGCCACATGGAGTGCTGTGTGCAGTGTCATTTTTCATTTACCAGTACTATATATTTTTTGTCGTTATTGTTCCTTAAACACGTGCTATTGTAAAATTAATGTGCACACAAATTTTCATTGTTGCACGCACTTTGCAGACTTGCAAGGACTGCATACATTAAAAGGGCCCTGAACCACCCCTCGTGCTTGGTGAAATAACATAGTCGGCGGATAGCATACGCTGTTGTGAACATCTCAGCCAAGTTCTGCTGTCGTACGCGGTCTGTGGAGCTCGTAAGCGGAATGCGCAGTCAGCTTTCTCTAAAACGCTCTCGTTTCAAAAGACCCCATGACCCTCGCTCTTTTCTGTGTGCTTTATTTTGTTATAAAGCACACTCCAATACACGGCTGCTATTGGTCGCTGCGGTCGGCTACACCGTGGCCGCCGCGAGGTGCCGCCACGAGTCCAGTGGCTAAGCGCACTGCGGCTCGCTGAGGACAACCGCGTTTGGCTTACGTTTACCGCTTCGTAGGCACCAAAATTGTAAGTCCAAAATGAAATTTGAACTGTGCGCCATGGTGACTTTTCCGACGCGGAGCTTTGTGGCCCCGCCCCACTCTGTTATAGCCTTCGCAGTGCAAGACATTGAAGGAGGAAGGGGAGCACAGCGGAGGCCGTGTTTGATTGCCAATAACTCCGCTTCTGCTGAATGCATTGAAGTACTTTTTGCGGCAAAGTGATTCTGAAATAGCCTATTTTCACTTCAAATGTATTTCCCCACTTCGATAAAAAGTGGTTCAGGGCCCCTTTAAATAAGACTGATGAGAAGCACCTAAACGATATCTTATTTTGTTTCAAAGTTTGCAAACCTCAGCTGGCAGAAAATGCAGATCTGTTGAAATTTTTACCATTGTGACGTCATTTTTATGTGAAAGACATATAATGTTGGGTACCTTTGTGCTCCATAAAGGCGCCATGAGGCAGGGCGTGCTGCTGATAAGTCCCTTAAGCAAACTCATTTGGTAGGGCGGGGGCCGTATTAGATGTTTATGTAAGCTGAAGAGGGTTCAGCCACCGGCATTCAGGTTAATCACTCAACTAGCCAGTGGTTGCGCATTTTTTGCTCATGTAACCTCTGTGAAGTTATATAGTCGCAGTTCAAGTCGCATACATATATAATGTCGCATGTCATATACATGTTGCAGTTCAAGTCGCGTAAATGTATTTTCCAGCCATGTTGCTGAAAAATTGACATCCAAAAAGGATCTGCAGAAATTGCATAATATTACATTTGTTCATTGCACACTCGCGCATAAGACATCTGCCGCTGGTATCACCAAACTGTGCATAAAAAAAAAAAAATTCCAAATTCAGACAGTTTGTGTCTGCACTCCAGTAAGTTAAAGACAACATTCCTTGATGGGTGGAATGTTGGTTAAAGGTTAGTTAGTTGGTTAGGGGTTAGTTAGTTGGTTAGTTGCTTGGTGTGAAGGCTAGGTTTGCACATGCAAACCTAGTCCTGGTCACATGACCGTCATTCCTTCTTTTTATTTTTATTTGAGAGAGTACATTTTGATGCCGTATTTGACGTGATATACACTTTTCTCTATGCTTTCCCTTACCTATTCTTGCACTGTTAGCACAATTAAATGTTTTTGCTCTGTGTAGGTCGATGAAAAAGCAGTTGGTGACGGTGCTCGTCCTCATGAATACTTTTGTAAGGAGTGATAGATGCTCTATTGGAAGCCACTCATTGTTAAAGAACTGCTGCCTAGAGGCATCTGAGGTGGTGGTTGGCAAGAATTGCTACATAAATGGGCTAACAGTGAACCTAAACACTCAGGTAAGATCCTTAGTTGCACAATATCTTTGAGAGGTGCAGGAGAAATGAGGCATTTTGTTAGTTTGATGTGCGCTTTGACAGTGCACTTTACCATTGTGGCCTTAAAGTAGACAAAAGACTGAACATGGTGTTAATAACTGCAGGTTAGACATGTCGTAACTGCTGATATTATTTTAATGATTTTACAAATGGCAACCTAAAGTATTCTTCTCATTATATATCTGGTTGGATTGTTTCATTGCACCTGCTTTGGTATTGCTGATTGCAATTGGTATTGCAAGCCATGCTGCCTAATGGTATTGTATATAACGTAAAACAGACAGCATCATTTTCACCATGCACTATATTGCATAGATGCTAGAACATGCTGACCCAATTTTTTCTCACTTGCAGGCTTTGATTATTCCAGAAAACACCTGCATAATTGAGTATGAAGTCTGTTTGGAGGATTCTGATGCTTCATTGCCTGTTGTTGTCACATTTGGAGTGGAAGACCATCTCTTGGTAAAATTCTTTTATGTTTAGTTTAGAACATGTTTATGTTGGTAATACCACAGCATTGTCATTCTAACTATGTTTTGAAGTGTTTAGTTATTGCCAAAGTCACAGGCATTTTGACTGCACTCGGCATATTAGAAAAAATCACCTGGTTTTGATTGAATATCAAGAAGGGTGCAATGTATTAGTGATTAGTATTAGGTCCGAAAGCTTAAACACTTAGCAAAGTGTGTTATGCTGTCTTCAATATAATTGCTCTTTCCATTTACAGTGTAGACCGCTTATAACGTAAGTTGCCGGAGTCGCGAATATCTGCACTATAAGCGATACCGCACTATAACCAAAACAACGATTTTCAGGCCCTGCACGTATGCAAAACAAGTAGACCAAGCATGTAGACACGCTTTGTACTATCGTGTGCACATCGCGATTACGTTTTCGCCAGTGAGCTGGCGAAAACATAATCGCGATGCAGCCGGTGCTCTTCAAGCTCGACAGCTTTGCACCGAGTCAAAACGAAACAACTGTTTGTCGCAACCGCTGCTGAAAAAACCGTCACCGCTATCGACGCGATTATGAACGGCGACTTTGCAGCGCTGAAGGCACGTGCCTGACGCACCCGCCGAGTCTGCACGAATTAACTACCATTCGCTGCAACAAATGGGGGGGGGGGGGTGACAGTTGAAACCACGGTCGCTATCTATGCAATCATCGATGGGCGACTACGCAGTTTTGAGGCCGCGGTACCGAGTGAGATCGAAACTACTGTTCGCCGCAACCGCTGCGGAGAAAACCACGGCCGCTATCGACGCGATCATGGATGACGACTACGCAGTTACGAAAGCCCGCGGCCAACGCGGTGTTATGTGCGGCGGTAAACGCAAGAATACAGGCTTTAAAGACACAAATAGGCTTTAAGCATTCCGGCATTGCTGTCAGCCTGTCATCTACATCCTACATGCACGTACGATTTCAATCTGATGGCTGTGGCAATGCGACTCCGCCACTTCGTTTGGGTTCGACGCTAGCGCTGTTCTTGCTATTCTGCGTCGCACATTTGCGGCGCTCCTCGCTCACCGAGCTCCGAAAGTAGACCGAATTAACCGATGTGCGACCAATAAGTCCGAATTGATGAGAGTTTGATTGCATTGAATAATGCATATGCCGGCCGGGAGCAACGCGCCTTGTTGAGAAGCGTGCTCGCTGCCGCCCTTGTCGGCGAGATTTTCCCGCGGAAGCCGCATTATAACCGGTATTTCGTCTCACGCGGCTGCACTGTAAGCAGTATGCGTATACATGGAGTTCTATGGGAGGGTAAACGGGAGTCAGAAAAGGTCGCGTTGTAGCCAGTTCTGCACTATAAACGGTTACGTTATAACTGGTCTATACTGTACTTGTGGGGGTAAAAGCATACAGTTTAAAAAAGAAAGAGGTAGGCTATTGTATGAAGCCTTCTGCATAAGGGGAGAGGGAAGCAATTGTATCAGCATCCTCTTAGTTGGCATGACTTTGGAGGTGGTCTTCCTGAGTCAGGCTTTGTGAAGAAACGCATACACAGCAGTACGGTCTTGCTTTTCTAATATATTTTTTTATTTGTGTTTTTCTGCTCTTTGTACTTTCCTCACCTTCAAACCATCAGTTGATAGCCCAGTGCCGTTCTGTCCACTTGCTTCCTTCTCAGTGTTTTTTTTTTTTTTGCTCTAAATTCTTATAATGAATACATCTCATCACCTGTCAAAGTAAGGACAGACCTGCCACGTTCGCTGTGGCCGCCTTGCCATGACAGAGTGACAGAGCACTGAGGAATTTGCTGTACTTGCAGTCAGAAGTTGAACTTACAAAGTTTTTGTGTGTATAGATGACATCTCTATGGATGGCACTACTGGTATGCAATGTCATTTTCTGCATGAGTTGGTTCTAGAGAGGCAGGGAGTGCGCTGAACACACAAAACAAGCATATTCGAGAGTAGTAGGGGCTGTGCGAGGGTGAGTGCCCGAGTTATCTCGGGAGTGGCAGTCAAAGGGTTAATGAATTTAGTGACGGAGGCAATTAGTCAGAGCTCACATGTGTGCATAACTGTGATGGACCGTGCCAACAGTCGTGATGACAAACCAAAAATGTATATATATATTTTTTTGCTGTATGAGCATATGTTCCCGCTATACTGTAGGGAGTATAGCAATTCAAAAGATTTTTGACTATAATAAAATTTTGTTCAAAGTGCATAAGGTGTGAGGAAAAATCCTCAACTGAATGCACTTTCATCAAAACCCAGAAGTGCTTTGGTCACTAAATAAAACTTGCCTTTTCCCTTACTTGAATCCTAAATTCATGTACCAATAAGCCAATACAGTAGACTTTCATTGATTCGATGTTTCAGTTAATTCTATCCAAACTGAAGGCCCCGACTGGCACCCATACATTTTTATGAGCCAAAACTTTTGTTATTTCGATCCTGAAATATGCCCTCACGAGATAATTCGAGCTTAACTGGTCGACACGAACACGCCTGACCCAGATGGCTGCATGTCTGTCTTGGCGGCACTAGGAGACAGTGAATGTGTCAAGCGAACATCATTTGTTGAAAACGCCTATTTTCGATGCACGCTAGGAAGATTTTCAAGCAAGAATGATAGCTCACATTGAATTATTACAGTATTTATCTGATTGTAACAGGCACCTTTTTATTTTCGAAACAATTGGTCTGTTTCCTGCATGGTACAATCGAATACAAAACCAAAAATGCATTTGCAACAGCCTACTGTCAGAATCAACCTATACAGTGTCATCACAATTGCCATCACAAGATGGCAATAGAGCAAGTCTTGCATTGCATGAATAGGTACTTTTTTTAAGAGCTCCACTGTCATTTTTATGTTCGTTTTGTACTTTCAACCTATAAGAAGTAGGTGCATGTTCGATTAGGAGGCATGTCAGAATTGGACCAATACTGCCATATTAATCAGCTATGTGTATTGGTGTTTTTTTTTTTTTCAGCCTCTTGTTTAATTTGACCTGCCGGATAATTAGATCAATTTTATCAGTCCTATCAGGGTCGAGTTAACAGAAGTCGATCATAAACCAAAGCACAACTCAGCAGGCACACCTTCATGCATCTATGGCTTTGACTTCATGCGCACTGCTGATGTCTAGGATTATCAGCCTCTTGTGTATCTATAAGCACCAATTTTAGCATCTAGAGAGACTCAGAGAACCAAACCGTCAATTGATTGTGCACAGATAAGCACTGTCACAACAAATCACGTAATACTGAAATGGTAAAAGCTATCAGCTATTATGAGAACCAAGCATTTGGGCTACATGTGTGCCGATGGGGAAGAGAAATGATATATCTGGCCAAACTAAGGTGCTATCTTTTGAAATAGCACTAACCTTTCTTTTGTACATTTAGTGGAAGCCATTGTGTTACTGGCACAGTAATAATTCACCCAGAAAACAAATTCATCATTTTGCTGGTCTAGCGCAGCACATTGTTTGCTGTCGCGAAGAAGGCACGCAGTGGTAGCGTAGTCGCATGCTCAAAGATCTTCACATGCTCAAACCATCTGTGCTGCAGTGCTGTAAAATTTCTTTATTATGTAAGAAGTTACTATTCCACGTTTATCAAAATGATAATATCTCAGGACTCGGAATTTAACTTAGTTTATATTGCTTTCTAATTCACTGTGTGTACCCAGTGAATTCTACATCATTATTCAGTTGCTCATTCAGGGAGGACTGGCATGATAAATAAATGGCTGTTAGATGGCTGAGCTGGGTCGTGGTAATGTTTGCAAAAAGCCAACTGTGCGGTCAAAAATCATGCAGTCAGCAAACCTACACCGCACGTTTCATGTTTTCCATGCAACAGAAAATCTTGGTCTTTCCAAACATTATTTGTGTTAGTTTCATTCAAAATAAGATTTGATTCTCCCCAAGAAAAGTCTTAAAATGACCAGTGCTTGATGCTCGTGCTACAAAATCCACTGATTTCAAACACGAGTGTTGTCTTGATAGGGCCCCAAAGCACTATGGGTAATTGGCACCACTGCTGCTGGCAACATAGAACTACTGGTGAACTACTGGGGAGGTATTCTGTAAGAGTCCACCTAGTGGATATGTCCATTTCATCTGCTGTTGAAGTTCTGATTGGCTGGGCTGGGGTGCGCTGTTGCACGTACCACAGCCAATCAGCACTTCAGCAGCAGACGAAATGGACATGTCCACTAGGTGGACATTTACAGAATACCTCCTCTTGTCTTCACTTACTTTTATCTCAGTGCGAAAGAAAAAGAAAAAATTGAAGGGCGCTTAAGCTTCGCCTTTAAGAGTGGAACGCGATAGCATTATCGACTCCGTTCGCATCATTTTTCTTTGAGTAGGCGTCACTGCAACACACAACATGGGAAAGCCAGCTTACAAAGACCAAGCTTACATTGATCCCCTTAAATTCAGCTTCACTTTTAAACACAAATGCATTGCTGGGTAGACATTTTTACAGGAGCAATTTAAGCCTTCTTATATCAAAATGTGAAGGCCCTAGGACCTTTTTTACTATTTTATTAATTGTTTGCTGTTGCCCCGAGGTGCACGCGTGTCCAAAATTTAGAAAGGCTTGGTTTTCAACATTCCCCTCAATGTTGCCTAGAACCAAAATACAGCGAAACACCATCAGAACGTGATAGCATTCAAAGATTCCTGGCTGCTTACCAGGCTTTTTTCTCGTATATTCAAATTACAATTCGACGCTATCACACCTGTAGGTTGTGGTCAAGTCGTACTTTACGATTTTTCTGACTGATTTTACTTTGAGAAATTCAATTTTTGTTCACTAACGCCTTGCGCCACGCGGAGTGCCAGTGTAGTCGGGGTGGTTCGGGATGATGTGGTTCGGCATGATTATTGCAGCCAGACGCCGATGCTTAACACTGACGCCGGATTTTCTGCGACACGGGGCCTTAATGCTTTTGTGTTAATATTCGCAATCCTTTTGAAAATCTGTCACTTCGTGAAAGCATGAAAGGATAATTTTTAGAACACAGACTGCTGAACATTCGACAAACGTATCTAAAGCAAGTTAAGCCGAAGCCGGATTTTCTGCGCCATGGGGTACCAGCGAATACACAAGGACGCATACACAAGTAAAAGGCGTTAGACACGGACGGATGCTTAACGCTGTCGCGTTAAAATTTGTTGAAAGTCTGTGCTGTGTGCATATAGTACTCCTGTCCATCTTGGCTTCCTCGCACTGTACCTATAGTCATAATCTCAGGATGAGCCACCTTAGGCATTATGGAAACAAAACTGCATTACAATTGGTAAAGCTATTCTTCAAAGCAAACAGTTGGCGAATGTAGCCCACATTCGAGCCCTTTCATCTTTCAGCTGGTCTACTTACATTAGGTAATAACTGTAGGAAAAAAAGTATAATTATCTCAGTTTAATTACACACTTTGTGAAGCACCTACATCACAATGCTAAAGTGACGGTTCTGCAGCAGAGCCCATTTAGATGAACACTTGCCTGCTGAAAACAACCTAGAAACCAGATTTTTTGTACTGGAAAAGCAAATTTGCATTATTTCTTTGCATTTCCGAACAAACGTTTTAAAACTTTCACCTCATTAGGGAAGTCCACTTACTGCAGTCATTTAGACATTAACTGATTCCTCATGACAGTTATGTTCATTACATGGTATTAACTGCCTTGTCAATAATGCAGAGAAATAGTGAGAAAACCGAAAAAGGCTGTTGAGCTTCATATTCAGTAATATTTTCAGTTCCATTTACTCGGAAATGTAAAAAAATGTGGTTCTGTTTAACAAACTTTTTCTTTTTGCATTGTTATTCCGTTTAAGCAATTTCTCTTTGCCAAAATTCTATTGTAATCATATGGTGAAATTCTTATTTACTCTTTTTCAGGTGCCTTACACTAATGAAGAGGGTCAAGTGGGCCAAAGTACACTTGAGGAATTCTTGTCTTTTGCTTCAGTTACAAAAGATGACTTATGGCCAAGCACAATATTTAAGGTTGGGTTAAGCGTTTCCTTATGACTACAGTTAAACCTGCTTATAACGAACCTCCATATAACGAATTCCTGGATATAACGAATTTTTCGATTCCCCGCCGTTACTCCATAGAAGCACGTGTATTTGAGACCTCTACGTAACGAAGTGGCAGCGGGAGGACCCCCTCGATATAACGAATTTTCCCCTCCGACCACCTAGAGCTTTCACCCCCAAATTTTGTCATTTTGCTGCGAGCAGCCAACCGGAAGCACCTTCTCCGCCGCGATGGAATGCGAACCCTCTCCGCCGCGATGGAATACGAAGCGAGCGCAGTGTGCGAGGCGGCCCTGCATCCCTCGACCCGGCGATCTTGCCGCCGCGGGCATGACCTTTCCCCCTCCCTTCATTCAAATCTGATCCTGCCGCTTGCTGCAGCTGGCCTAGCCCGCCAAGCCGGCACTCTCTCCTTTTTCCAACTGATGTTGCCGACGCGCTGGTATACGCTGTGGCACATCAGACTCGATGAGCGCGGACACGCGCTGTCAAACGCTGGCGGCGTGTGGAAGCGCCGCTGGAGAAGCGAGCGAAGTGACCTTCGTGCTGTTGTCTATCGCTTCAACGCAAACTGAGCGCCGAGAACACACAGCACGCAGAAAGCTACGAGCCGCCGACGCACCTACACTGCTAGACTCCGCCCCAACGCAGATCGCTTTCAAGATACGGCCTGCGCGACCGCGCGCCGCCCCGCTATCCCTCCCCCCTCGCTCCCTCGCCAGTGCCTCGAGCGCAACGGAAGAAGGCGCGCTTCCTCCCTGTTTTTCTTGCGCGCGCGAGATTTAGACGCGGTCGTCGGCTCCCCTCGCACGTTTTCACTCGCACATACAGCATACGGCGCGCGGCGACTGCGTTATCGCCCTTGGACTTTAGGGTACGGCCACGCTAGCGGCAAAAACACGCAGCAAAAACGCGGGTCAGAAACGCGTGGCAACGCGTCATGCCGCGCGCGGCAAAAGCGGCAGGAATCGTGGGTCTTGCGGCGTGCCGCGCGAAATGGGTTCTGCGGCAAATGCTGCGTGCCGCGAGATGAAGAACCAATCAAGAGCGACGAGGGTGACGTCACGGAGCCATCACAACCGGAACGCCGCCGGTCCGTGCCGGGTTTTCAATCGATGATCGTCGTCTCTCGCATGAAATGAGTGCTCGCGGTGTTGCTCGCCCGTTCGGAGAGCGTGGGAGATCTTATCGCGCTGCCGCGCAGGCGAGACGCGCGTGCCACGGTGGCCTCGCGGCAAGGCGCTGACGCGCGGCAACTTGCTGCTCGCTGCATGACGCGCGCGTTTTTTGCCACTAGCGTGGCCGTACCCTTATATACGGAATATCTATGAGCCAAAACCAATTCTAACTAACTAATCTACTCTGTAATTCAATTCACCCTGAAGGTAAATAAATAAATAGGTGATTGTGGTTAATTAGCAGCATGAATGAGAGTGCGCCTCAGGTAATGTTTTTTCCTCCATTAGCAGATTTCACTACATTGGTGTGCACCTCGTGAGATATACTATAGCCATCCACTTTGTGTTGCCAACGGTTCATGGAGCACTGCATTTAGGCACCAGGGCATTTCAGTGATTATGTTAATTCTTAAAAACAGTGCAGTAGAGATAAATAGATTTTTTTGATAACATATTATCTGTGCCTGAAGATATGAGAAATAGTGCAATAATCACTGGTTAGCTTTTTAGCTGACTACAATTTACTAATACTTTTTAACTACTTTAGGGCACATTTTGCAATTGCAGAATTCAAGTCATGTTCACTTTGTAGACATCCTGAGAGTAGCACCAGTTTCAAGATATCCTTCTTTAGACATGCGGCAAAATAATTTGCCTTCCAGCTGTTATCTTATTTTCTCAGAAAGCTCAGAATTTCTCAAACTGTGGTAGGGGCCTCGGAATTCTTACTGGCTTTGTGTGCGACCAGTGGTGCCACTGTGAGCGACACATTGGTGACGTCAGCAAGGAGAACTTGCCTTAGTTTTCTATGCTTCTGGCAGAATAGCTAAACTTTCATTTCTTTGCTTCTGCTCTCAGTGCACGCAGGTATAGCTTGGTGCTTTCAGATTGCTCCTTATATATATATATATATATATATATATATATAAGGAGCAATCTTGCCTTAGTTTTCTATGCTTCTGGCAGAATAGCTAAACTTATATATATATAAGGAGCAATCTGAAAGCACCGAGCTATACCTGCGTGCATTGAGAGCAGAAGCAAAGAAATGAAAGTTTAGCTATTCTGCCAGAAGCATAGAAAACTAAGGCAAGTTCTCCTTGCTGATATATATAAATTTTGTAAGTCAGTATGATTAGGCAAACATTGTTTTATGTTTTATTTGCCTTCCATAAAACTACAGTTGTTGTGGCCAAGCCTATCAACCATGATCCTGTGACCCAGTCACAAAACATCACGTCAAATGAGTTAAACTAGAGCCTACGCAACTTTCAAATCAAACTACAATCTTGTGGCTCAGTCGCAGAATGATGTGTTGACTAATCCACAGTGTAGTTAAATGTAATAATTCACATTTTGCTCATTATTCAACTTGTTTGCTGTTATATGATGAAAGCTATTGCCCATGAAAAAATTATACAAGCAGCTACTACTCTCAAGCAGCAGCAATATTGAGCATTATCATGTTTTCCAATCCTCGGGCTTGCTTTGTACTGTGTATCTGCAAGATAATCTCATAATCACAATCCATTACTTGAATCTGTATGTGGTCAAGGTGTTCACCTCATTTAATAACACGGGGGTGCTTATTTGCACCATTCGACAAATCTTACCTGTGAACTGTACATGGCACTTATGGCAGGTACAAAGAAAGACGTTTGTGTCAGGAGCCAGATTAGTAGCTTGTATTCTTTGTTTCTGGCACAAACGCTAGAGTCTGCTAATCTACAGAGGCCGAACTGAGTCCTTCGTGGTGTGTTGCTCGTAGCTAGTGGAAGTACAGTATAGACCACTTATAACGTAACCGTTTATAGTGCAGGACCGGATATAGTACGGTCTTTTCAGACTCCCGTTAAAGTTTCCCACAGAACTCCATGTATACGCATACCGCTTACAGTGCAGCCGCGTGAGACGAAATACCGGTTATAATGCGGCTTCCGCGGGAAAATCTCGCCGACAAGGGCGGCAGCGAGCACGCTTCTCAACAAGGTGCGTTGCTCCCGGCCGGCATATGCATTATTCAATGCAATCAAACTCTCGTCAATTCGGACTTATTTGGTCGCACATCGGTTAATTCGGTCTACTTTCGGAGCTCGGTGAGCGAGGAGCGCCGCAAATGTGCGACGCAGAATAGCAAGAACAGCGCTAGCATCGAACCGAAACAAAGCGGCAGAGTCCGCATTGCCACAGCCATCAGTACGTGCCTATTTGTGTCTTTAAAGCCTGTATTCTTGCGTTTACCACCGTGCATAACACCGCGTTGGCCGTGGGCTTTCGTAACTGCGTAGTCGTCGTCCATGATCGCGTCGATAGCGGCCGTGGTTTCCTCCGCAGCGGTTGCGGCGAACAGTACTTTCGTTTTTAATCGGTACGTGCGTCGGCCGCGTGCCTAAAAAACTGCGTAGTCGCCATTGATGATCGCATAAATAGCGACCGCGGTTTCGACTGCAGTTGTTGCAGCGAATGGTAGTTAATTCATCCAGACTCGGTGCGTGCGTCGGGCGCGTGCCTTCAGCATTGCAAAGTCGCCTTTCATAATCGCGTCGATAGCTGTGACGGTTTTTTCCGCAGTGGTTGCGGCAAACAGTTGTTTCGTTTTGACTCGGTGCAAAGCTGTCGAGCTTGAAAAGCACCGGCTACATCGCGATTATGTTTGCGCCAGCTCACTGGCGAAAATGTAATCGCGATGTGCGCGCGATAGTACAAAGCGTGTCTACATGCTTGGTCTGCATGCTTGGTCTACATGTTTTGCATACGTGCAGGGCTTGAAAATCGTTGTATTGGTTACAGTGCGGTACCGTTTATAGTGCAGATATTCGCAACTCCGGCGACTTACGTTATAAGCGGTCTACACTGTAATCAAGTTTAATTTTTCTGCGCAGCTATGCCAGCAGTGCAGCACATGACAGCGTAACTTAGTCTGTCTTGTCCACTGCTTTTCTTCTGGCATTTAGCTGAGGTCATAGACATTTCATAGCCATCAATAATCTGCTATTCTGCGGAATGAGATTGTATTGACAGATCCATTCATAGCAAATATGCCCCAATCAGGCTTGGCTCTCCTAGCTGGAGTCATCTGATGCAGTTGTAAACAGGAACTTGAGAAAATTTTAGTCACTCAAAGTTATAAAGTGTTAAAACACAACAATGTGGCATTTAAATGTGCTTTATAATGCAATCAATTTTATGGCATAAACAGGTTGCCTCTGCATGGTAGGAGCAGCAGGCATCATCAGCTTTGTCCACCTTAATCTATCACGCATATGTGAACTATCGCACATGTGTGAACTATAGTGTACCATAATATTCAGGACACTCTAGTACAAGCTTGCCGACTCATGCAGTTTAGAAAACTCAAGCAGCAAATTCTGATCAGCCATTTCAAACAGCCTTCAGGTAATGATCATGCATGCGACATGGCAGTGGTGTCCACACAGTGCTGCTACCAGCAGCACTGTGTATGCATTGTACTGGTGAGAGGAGCATTGTGGGTGCTGCATCCACTGCGTCTTCTGCTACAAAGTTGGGCACTGTTTGACTTGCTGCGAAGGCACATTGACTCGTGTGTGCCAGAAACTGCTTGGCTTATCTGCTCCAGTCCTTCAGAAACTCATATGCAGTCTGTGAAATTAGCAATAATTGATCAGGAACATATCAAACTTCTTTGCCCACGAAACCACGCAGCATCTGGTGTACTAGCAGACGATGCACCTGAGGCAATTCACCCCACTATCTTAGTGCCTGCACAGCATACCTATAGGCCACCTGCATCCATCATAGCGCAGTGCTGTAGTAAGACTGACCTGTTGTCACTGAGTTAGTAACCTAGTAACCCCCTACAGTTAAACCTGGATATAACGAAATTGACAAATTCCCGAAAAACTTTGTTATAAAGAGGATTTCGTTATATGCAGGTTCGGCACGAAAATTAGAAAAAGAAACGTTTACCGTATTTACTCGATTCTAACGCGCCCTCGATTGTAACGCTCACCCGTTTTCCGTTTTCGTCGAAGCACTCATCCTTGGAATGTCGCACCAGGTACTGGATGCGTGGACGCATGTCGTTTCGCACAAGCGCGAGGCATCAGGAACGAAGAGCGACCGTCACGATGGCATCGCAGCGTCGTATAGTGTTACAGTAGAACCCCGCTGTTACGTTCCCGGGTGCTGCGTTTTCCCGGCTGTTATGTCGTTTTCGGCCGGTCCTGGCACAGCTCCCATAGAACCCAATGCATTGGTAACCCCGCTGTTGTGTCGCAACTGTGGGACCGTTTCCGCATCATACATTGCGAACAGCCACCCGCGCCGGCCCAAGCGGTCATTTTGACTTTTTATGTCGCTTGGCTTGGTGGCTTGACGATGGCATTGGCCGCTCAAAGTGCCAGGGGCAACAACTATGACGTATTTTGGGTTTCCGCCAGCAAAAGTATTGCACTTGAGATCCGTATTTGCTATCTAAAGATGGTGTCTGTGACGCGTTGTGGCCCTAAAATTGGTTTTAGCTCATAGATGTTCCGTATAAAGTCCAAGAGCGATAACGCATTCGCCGCGCGCCGTATGCTTTATGTGCGAGTGAAAACGTGCGAGAGGAGCCGATGACGGCGTCTTAATCTCGCGAGCGCAAGAAAGAAAAGCAGGGAGGAAGCCCGCCTTCTTCCGTTGCGCTCGAGGCACCGGCGAGGGGGGAGGGATAGTGGGTGGTGTTGTACTGTACTCTGGCATCAACTGCGTACTGCACGGCGGGTCGTGCGGGCCGTATCTTGAAAGCGATCTGCGTTGGGGCAGACTCTAGGCAGTGTAGGTGCATCGGCGGCTCGTAGCTTTGTGCTTGCTGTGTGTTCTTGGCGCTCAGTTTGAGTTGAAACAATAGACAACAGCACGAAGGTCACTTCGCCCGCTTCTGCAACGGCGCTTCCACACGCCGCCAGCGTTTTACAGCGCGTGTCCGCGCTCATCGAGTGTGATGTGTCACAGTGTCTGCCAGCGCGTCGGCAACATCTACTGGAAAAGGAGAGTGCCGGCTTGGCAGGCTAGGCCAGCTGCAGCAAGCGGCAGGATCAGGTTTGAATGAAGGGAGGGTGAAAGGTCACGCCCTCGGCGGCAAGATCGCCGGGTCGAGGGATGCAAGCCTGCCTCGCACACGCTCGCACGCACACGTGCGCTCACTTCCCATTCTGTCGCGGCGGAGAAGGTGCTTCCGCTTCCGGTTACTGTTCGCACAAAAATGACAAAATTTGGGGCGAAATCTTTAGGTTGTCGGCAAGGGAAAATTCATTATTTCGAAGGGGGTCTCCTGCTGCCACTTCGTTACGTAGAGGTCTCAAATACATGTGCTTCTATGGAGTAACGGCGGGGAATACAAAAACTTCGTTATATCCAGGAATTCGTTTCATAGCGGTACGTTATAAGCAGGTTTAACTGTATATACATTTGTAGCTTGACTAATGGACAATGACCACAAATTTATGCTTTAAAAAGGCTCAGTTCTCAATAGAATGTTAAACTTTTGCAGCTGGGACAGCCGCAGAACTGTCTGATGACTGCAAAGCTGTTCACATGCAGTGAAGAGAGCTTACAAGATGCACTGTGCCTTCTGAACTCCTCTCAAGATCAAGCGAGCATAAATAAGTAAGGCAGACCTGTCTTATTTTCATCATTTTGATTTGTGACCAGTTTTCTGGTGGTGAATGTAAGTAGACTTTAAGACAAACATAAAGAAACCTTGGAAATCTGGTCATCTTATGAGAAGTTGGAACATAATAGAACAGCACTGAATCTATGGGAAATTTATCGGGACACTAAATTAAAGCCTTAAATCTGTTCAGACTGATAAAGCATTGTTTGAGAACTCTATTCTCGTTACTTTAGCAATAATAGGTTGATTATTAGAAGGTAAAATGAAGGTCAGTTAAATTTTTTAAATTTTTCGCTAAAATTGCAACGCCGGTATGTCAGTGTGACGTCATAAATTTCAAAATATTTTTAATATTTGGATGCTGTTGGCTACTGTATACGCTCATGCTAGGGCCACACTTCCTTTTTTGTGATTTTTGACTAGGTACAACCCTTTCACATGTGGGTCAGTTTGCTCCATTTGTTTCATCTGTTAAGGGGAAAAAGAGACATCCACCCAAATGTAGCAATTGCTGCAAAGTAAATCCATACGGGTTCCTCGAAAGAAAAGCCTTGCAGTTGAAGAAAATCACCATGATCCATTTGTACCAAAAGAGCGAACACAATTGTTTTCATTATGCATTTATTTGTTCACACATGCACATCATGCACCTGCACGCCATGCACCATTGCCGCTGCTCAGGTCTGGTTCAGCAGCACACTCTTGGATACAGTTGTTCTCCATGCCATCCATGGCGTTGAATATGCCTGCGACTTTAAAGCTTTTCACAATAGTGTCCATAGATATGGCATGCTATGTGCTTAGAATCCAAGAGCAGACAAGCTGCAATGACACTGTCTTCAATTATCCAGTCAGTGTCATCGAACTTTTTTTTTTTGTGAATTCTTTTTTTAATATTATTTTGGGCTGCTTAGCTAAAGGTGTGGCTCTTACACAAGTGTTGCCCTTAAGTGTGTAATATTCACATTTTGTGCATAGTATCTTTCCTGCTTACATTTGTCATGTCTTTCTGAAAGTTCGCATACATACCAATTATGTGAGTGTATACTATTTTGTTTCCTTATAGATGGAAAGACTGTAACAGGCTTTCCCTGGTTGACGTGTTGACGCATCAGAGCCTGAAAGACCAGTTTTGTAAATCTTGGTATGTAGCATCTTGCATTTGATGTTTTAACTGAACTTTCGAGTATGTTGTTCATCATTCTTAGGAGGTAACCATGATAGAGCGTGCTTAACTTTTGTTGAAATATAAAATTTTTAAAGTTAGATGAGTACTTTAGCAAAGCTGAAATCTGTGACAGTCAAAATTTTCTCATGTAATATTCTAGCACAAGTGCCCCAGCTTGACTATGTACTTTCCTGACCCTTCACAATCAAGGGCCAAACTATTTTATTGCGATAGCAATTATATGGACACTCCAAGCGCATTTCTGCCGTCATCATCGCTGTCATCATCATCGTTGTTGCCATAAGGTTCCGTATAAAGTCCAACGGTGATAAAATCGTTGCTGTATGCTGTATGTGTGAGTGAAAGCGCGCGGGGGACGCGCGCTTTCACGGGAGAACGAACGCACGGCGGAGAGCAAACGCGACATGTTCCGTCGTGTGAAAGGCTGTGGGGGGATGGGAGAGAGGGAGGGGGAGGCGACGTTTAGCTGCGGCACCAAATGCGTATCTTGCAACCGGGCACAAGGGGAACTGGCGACTCAATCTCCCACGCGAAAGGAGGAAAGCAGGAAGGCAGCGTGGGAGGGAGGGGGCGCGGCTTCTACTCTGCCAGCAACTGCGCACTTGTACTTTGAGCAGCTGAGGGCTGTCGCGTGCACCGTATCTTGAAAGCGATCTCCACACGGCTCTTACCTTTGTATGCGCTGTGCTTTCGCCGCTCAGTTTCCATTGAAGCGATAGACTGCACGAACCTTCGGTCACTGCTGCTGCCACGCTTGCTCAGGCCAGCGTTTTGACAGTGGTTGTCTGCGGTCATCGAGTGTGATCTATTCATGTTTGCTTGTGTGCGTTGACACCATGCTTGTTAATTCAGTTAGTAAGTGAATGTGTCCAAGTTTATGCAGCCAATAAAACTACTATCCTTACTCCGTATAGCTCTCTACTAGTAAATTTGCTATCACAATTGATGCTTCGCCTTTTCGGCGAAACTGCGACTTTTTTGTTCATCTGTTGCGAGATTTGAAGGTACTGCATGTTTATCACCAGAGCACATTTTTGAAGCGAAAGCTTCATTGCGCTACCTCGGGCAGCCTCGGCGACTCAACACTTTTCACCTTGAGAGCTAGAGGTCAAACCACAAGAGAGCATTAAGGCGCGTTTATAGTCCGATGTTATCGGCATGCGGGCGAGCGTCATCAGACACCGGGCGCGTCGGAGCGCATTGGCCGCGCGTCCGGTTACGTTGGTGGCACCAGTACGTCGAACCATCAGTCAAACTATAGCCGCTGTTGTTCTCGCCAACGTGACATAATGTGTGCGCGCGTTCGCGCTACGTCGGACTATATTTAGGCCTTTATGGAGCCCTGAAAGGAGACATTTCCGCCGTTGCCGGAGTTGAGTTGGGCCCGGCTGCGAGTTGCAACCAAATCTCACTACTTTACTGATCACCGCAGTGTCTTCATAGGCATAAAAAAAAATGATGAATAACCACTGTATTCATTGCAAACATGTATGTATATCATTGTGAAACCACAGTTTATTTGCCATAGCTCGACAATGGGTCTAGCCAGGGCAGTGAAACTTTCCCTATCAACCAGAGTTAGCCTACAGCTAAACCACACCAATTTTTTATTTAGCACAGATACATTGCAGTCGTGGACATGGGGGCTTTCAGGCTTTGGGTAATACAGTACGGTGTATATATCCTGCTTCTAAATGTACAATTTATATTTTTATTCAGTGTAACTGCTCTGCAGCACTAGTGACATTGCCCACTTTTTTATTTGTGTATAAAGTGGTCCTGACTTTCTTGAGTGTGGTTGAGGCACTATGTGAGAAGGCAGGCAATGGCTAATGTTCAATCACTTACTAGTGCACTGCATTGCAACTTTAGCCTCATGGCAAGCTTTGATGGCCTTCATAAATTGCTGTTGTAAAATTGATTACTTTTTTTTTTGTAGTATTCATAGCTTAGTAACGTTTCTTTTACTATTCTGCAAGGAAGAGCAAGTATGCACATCTTAGTGAACACAAACCTCATTTTTGTCATGCTGACTTCTCTTGCAGGGACACTTTTTTTTGTGTAACAAACTCAATCATTAAAAGGACTCTGGTGGATAAGTCAGATGTGCTTGTCACCCCATTTATGCATGCAGCTTGCGCTTGTGGTCATGAGGCAAGCTTGATGGCTGTGCTGGATTCAGGTAAATCATATGGAATTTACTTTAGGACTTTAGCACCTAGACTAGCCTGTTATGATTTGGTAATGCATGACACGACCATTCACTGTACAGAAGGCAGCCTTTCGACTGTGCTGTGGACACCAGGCTTGTTAAATGAGTCGCATGTTGACATGAGTTTCAGTTTATTGAAGTGCTCTGTGTTGCGACACTCACTTTCATGTGAGATCAAGTTGGTGTAATCTGTGTCCTGCATATGGCCTGCATACCCAATTGTTGCAGGAGGAGAAGCCTCCTTCAGGCTACGGCCTTTAGCTTCTGCTTTTTTTCTGTATGCAGACAGCAGGATAAATTCATTCATTCTTAGTTGTGTGGTACCATGGACATCAGGCTCTTTACTGTTTACCAGTAAAGGTAGTGAGAAGATTTGGTCTCATACTGCACCCCTTGATGACATGTGTGCCATGACACCACGAAAAAAGAGCGATATCAAGATGAAGTGGAGGCTGCATTTTTCTGAAATGTCAGAATGTCTGTTTAGAAAATCAGAGTGAGGGGAAAGGGCCATCTTACTGCTGTGGCACAAAAAAAAAAAAAAAAAAAAGCCCCAGACTTGAGTGGTTATTTGATTCCCTCAACTCGCAAACAATTATGAGCCCTCATAACAGATCTATGCAACTTGCAGAATCACTAGTAAAAGACCAGTCACACTTTCCCACCAAAGAGAATCATGCCTTCATGATACACCATGCACTTTTGGCGCTATTTTGATCTTGCAATATGTATCACTCACATGGTATCTCCTTCTATGTTGCAGCCACTGCTGAGTACCCAGTGCTACATATAACACACTTGATTATTTCTGATTTTGTAAAGCAACCTTCAATCCCCAGGCTCGTTCAGGAATTCACACAGGAATTCGTACACGAATTCACCTGTGCAAAGTTTCAGATAAAAATATTTATTGCTGTACTTACAGGGACAATTAAAAAATTTACACTCTTTTTTCCAATGTGTGTTAGTGCATGCCACCACACATTATTATTGTGATACCAATTATATGGACAATCCAGGTGAATTCTTGCCATCGTTGGCCTCGCCGTGAGGTTGTGCTTAAAGTCCAAGTGTGGTAAGATCATGCCCGTATGCCATATGTTGTGGCTGCGAGGGAAAGCATGTGAGGGTGAGCTGAGAAGGATGGTGGCTGGAGGATGGATGGAGAAGGATGGGGGTGGAGGAGAGCACACAGTAACATCATCATGTGCGCGATAGGGGAAGGGGGGAGGTGAGTTGTTCGTCTCCTGTTTTAGCCTTGCTGTGGCTGCGCATGGTGCGGCCATGTGTGCCCTGTATTGGAGGTGATCTGCGGAGGGTGCAAAAATTAGGCGAGCCGAGATAGATGATGGCTTCGTGTGCGCTGTGTTCTCGTGCGCCTAGTGTTGTAGGTCACATAATCTCAATTTTCGGAGACTCATTGAAGCGAGAGGCAGCATGAAGGGAAATTTGCTCGACACTACCGCCGCTCTTCACCACGCCAGCATTGCGACAGCAAGTGTCCGCAGTCATAGAGTGAGATCTGTGCATGTTTGCCTGTGTGCGTGGTGCTATTCTTGTTAATTTAATTAGTAAGTGAATGTTTAGTGCAATTTATACGGCTGATAAAACCATGATACTTACTTCATGTGGTTGTCTAAACTTTGCCCTCATTATTGATGCCATAGCTCAGTGAAACTGCAACTTTTTTATTGCGTATCCCTGAATTGGCCTGGCATGCTTGAAAATTTCAGCGCTTGCAAAGTTTAATCTTGATCCGACTTTCATTTCTTAGATGAAAATTTTAAGTGAAACTCGACGTTTCTACCATTGTCATATTATTTGTGTAGAAGCCTCAAACTTAGTTATGCACTTCAATTGTTATGTACACATTTTTACGCATAAACCATGTGCTTACAAAAATTTGCATGATATTTACTGAAAGTGCCTGTGTCGTATTCAGTGATATATTTTTCATTCATTGGACCCGTTGCATATTGGCCTTTGGCTATGGATCCAAACATTTCTTGCATATTTTGTATAACGTATTGCATAAACAAAGCAATAAACTTGAAACTTGATGACTGTTGCTTTGGGCTCTTAGTAATCTCTTAGACTGGCCTTATAATCTTAGTAGTCTTAGTAATCTTAGACTGGCCTTAGTAATCTTAGGGCTCTTAGTAATCTCTTAGACTGGCCGCTCGAGGCACTTTGCCTCGAGCAGTTAGTCACGCGGCAATTTTTCGTGTATTCGCGGGTTTCTTTCACGCTCGGAAAAACACTTCTACGTAGCACGTATTGGGCAACAGAAAGCTGTATCAGGAGTTTTTTTTATGTTGCTCTGCAATTTTCTCATTGAAACTTTGATAATTAGGACAGTACTTCTCGAGTTAGATAATTAATTAACATTACCTAATTAAACCTCAGTAACCAAAAAAATTACTGGTGGCTACTCAACTGTACTGGAAACAATATGCACTAGGTTTTATTCAAGTAACGCAATTGGTCTTTTTTTAAATCTTGGTGTGGGATAGTTGGGACATGCTGTATATATTTTTTAATATATTAAAACATTCCTTGCACATGTGTATTGCGCGCGCCATCAGGGAATTTAGAAGGCAGATGATTTGCACCATATCTCTAAAGAATGGGTTGTACTAGGTTTGATTCATTGGCACCATTTTGATTCTCTCCTGTTTTTTTTTTTTTTTTTTTTTTTTGTATGTAGTGCGTCATTGGGGACATTTTGTTTTTCTGTTTTAAATTTGGTAACTGCATATATATGTATGATGAGCACTTGTGAAAGTATAAACAGTGGTTAGTGCACAATGCCTACATATTTTTCTGTGTATGTGTACATCCTGGGCAGCATAATTTAGAAATTAAGTCCCATATCATCCAGGAAACGCTTGGTGATGGTTTGATAGATTGTAGAAGTGATTAGGCAGTGCTTATTTTTGTGCAGTTGCCGAAGGACAAGAGGCTAGCAAGGATCTAACCATAGCATCGAGAGCATTTTCATGCATTGCCGACTTTTTGGGTGCAATGGCAGGAAATTTTGGTGGCTTGAGAAGCGGTCCTGGAGGCAACAAGACCTGGATGTCTGCTTTCCAGTTGCTGGAGGTGAGAGTATAGCTACATTTTGCTCTCATTGGTCAAATTTGCTATGCTGCTTGTCATATCTAGGCGTGACTATTGGACAACACTGAGTGTGACAATATGCAGTGCTTGTATGCAATTTTTTTTTTTTAATTTGAGGGGGAAATTCTGTGTTAGCTAAACAAAACTTGTTGCAGCTGGTTTGCATGGCTAGGCAGGCATTGTTTTCAAGAATTGTAGTAATCAGTTGACTGATTCAAGTTATGTTATTATTTCTCTAATTACTAACTTTAGAATGTATACTTTTAGGAGAGGGGGTTGGGTAATGAAAAAAAAAGGTGGATCCCGGAATGCGTGAATGTATCATAAGCAAAGCTTTTGTGGAGATTTACTGAAATGTCTTCACTTCTTCTTCACTTCTGTGTAGCTTACTTCTTGCCTCTTGTGTCTATTTGGGCACCTACCCAGTGGCACGCACCCATTCTGGATGGTTTTTTTTTTTTTGGCCAAGTATGTTCACATACCCAGTGCCACATACTCAGTGACCCCAGTTTTTGTATAATTGGCAAGACAGTAGCAGCCAGCAACCACAAAGTGAGGGGAAGAGGCAAAGAAAACTTTGCTTAAAAAAATACTATTTGCAGCTTGATTCAAACCTGCAGTGAAAACATATAGTCAGCAGTTGAAGTGATGATCGTGAATATTTTGTTTAACTGCTGTGTAGTACACCTACACACATGCATATAAGTGCCATTTCATGTCACAGGAAGGACAAGTTCAGAAGGGTGCACTGGCTTTGAAGCAGGAACGTCTCAAGTGGATGGACCGACCAGATCGCATGATGCGAGCAGCAAGGCATTATGAAGGTGCCCTTCAGGTGCTTATACGAAAAGCTGTTCTGACCACAGAAAAGGTGAGCCTGGCAGAAAGTGTATGAATGTGGACCGGTAGTTTTCATATGCAGTCTTTTAGCTTGCTGTACTCGAGTAGGCTCACTGTGGGCCTCATATGTAAGAAGAATTCAGGATATTCATGCAGTTGTTTAATTATTTTACAGGAAAGTTGTTAGTATGACTGGATGCAGTAAAAGTGTTTCATGAGAAAGTGTACCACAGGAAGTGTCTAGATGACTGCCAAGTGTCTGCATTGATTGCTGGAGAAAGTCATAGCTGGCTCAAAATTTCGTGTGTGCTTGTTGGGGGAAGGGGGTCATAGTATGTGGAAGATGATGTGTACACATAGTTGCAATTATGTAGGTTGGTCTTGGTTAATTAGATTCATTGTCTGAAATTATCAAAGGGTTTATTACTTATTGTAGCTATTTGTAAGTTTTATTTCAAAGTACCATGAAGCAACTACTCGGCAGATCAGATTAAGGCTTTACAGGAGTAGAGCATGCACTTTCAAGAACATGCCATTAAAGTTTAAAATTTGTAGGGAGACTAGGAAGTTAGAAGAAATTTACCAAAGTCACATCAGTTTGAAGTTCACAGCAAAAGTATGGGGGAGACAAAAAGCATTGCCATCAAAGAATTACGGGGCAGGTTTGGAATTACAGGGCAAATGATTGGGAATGGAGTATGTACCTTGATAAATATGCTGGTGTAGTTTCAAAGTTGTGGGGTAATTACGGGAGCCATCAGAAATAAAAAAAACAAAGGGGCACAAGAGCCACAAAGTATGGATTAAATTTTGAAATTGTCAACAATGTCAACATGGGATTAGCCAACAGCTAGCCAGGGGCCTCTCTGGGGCTCCAATGGCTGGCTCCTCAGGACCTTAATAAAGTTCTTTGTTTGTCTGTCTGTCTGTCAACTTAAGCATGATAATGAAAATTTTGAGCTGGAACATATAGGCAAGACCCTCTGCATGCTGACACACACTTCGAAAGCGTATTTGCAAGTTTGGAAACATTAATTTGACCATTTTAATTGAAAGGGGTTGCACTCTTCAGAACTGCTGGCCTCTGAGAAACATTTGCACCGGGCCGAGAAGTCACTTGATCTGCTTGACGCTGGCAGTAGGAAGGGTGGCGGAGGGAGTCACTTTAGTGGGAGAGAAACATTTCATTTCATTTTCATTTTATTACTTTAAAGACCCCCTCACGGGAGTTGTACTACATAAGGGGTGGGCAAACGTAAGTATATACAGGAAACAAGAGAAGAATAAGGAAATTGTCGTGATAAAAAATGTATAACATATAAACACACATATACCTAGATATACATACATACATATATTTACCACGTACTGGATAATGCACCAATACTATTAGGAACTGAGATGAGTGTGAACAGAATTAGCAAATGAATCGGAGCAGGTGAGGATGGCAATGTTGCAGGGAAGGCTGTTCAAGTCAGTGGTTACGTGGAAAAAAAAAATGAAGCACTGCAAGTTGTGTTACAGGCACGTGGACGAGAAAGCTGAAGGGGGGGACCGATGCGACATGATGACAGGATGTGCGTGAAGGATGTGTGATGTAGGGTGTGCAGTTCATCGGAAGAATAAAAGAATTTATGAAATAACTACGAGCTAGCAATGCGATGATGGAAAGAAAACGATAATAGGCAACACTGGGCTTTTAGTGATAAAACAATGATATCAGAAAAGTATGACAAATGAATCAATGAATGAATTGGCTGCATGATTTCGAATAAATTCAAGTGCATTTGGCGAGATATGACTGATGCGTGTGCCACACTGCGGATGCACATTCTAGTTCTGATCCGACCTGTGTCCTGCATGCAAGCTGTTTTACATATTGCAGTGCATGGTGCAAATGGCGCTTCAAGAATCCAAGAGATCAGTTAGCTGATGAAACATTGTTAGCAATATGCATGCACCATGCAGGACAGGTCTGAGGATAGGGTGACACCAAGGTATTTAAAGGAAGGCACATGGTCAATACGTATGTTAGAAATTGTGTAAAAGTAAACAAGGGGATTAGGGGGGTGGGTAAACAACATTATTCTACATTTACTAGGGTTAAGTGGCATGAGCCATTTATTGCACCAATCTTGCACGAGGTTAAGATTAAATTGAAAGGCCACTAAGCGAGAAAGTTCAGAGCAGAAATAACTTCAATGAGAATTCGGTGCTGATTCTGCAAGGTTGCATAAGTCTGCTGGGTTTTTTTCGCATGCCACACAGCTGTGTACGTGTGTGTGTGTGTTCTTGGTTCTGCTGATGTGGTGTTCTTGGTTGCAGTATATCGTAACAGCTGCTGCTCCTTGCCCGCTCCCTTTTGGACAGTGGGCTGTGGCAGAGTGCCCTGCAAGAATGGATTTGTTTGGTGGGTGGACAGACACACCACCTATCTGCTATGAGCTTGGGGGCTCAGTAATTAATATTGCTGTGCTTGTCGATGGCCAGGTGAGCTGTTAACCACTTTAATTTGCACGTTGAATTTTATTTGTAATCCTACACTCATTTTAGAAGTTGAGCGTGGTAGTGCTGGGCATTCATTGCCTCCAAATGCTACATTTTATCAATAATACTTGCAGTACCTATTTTGAATTCTCTCCAATTCATAACCATGTCTTCAGCTAGGAAAATATATTAAAATTTCTGCCTGTTATTGTTTTATTATGCATTTGAGACGTGGAAGTTGAGTTAATAATTCATTTTGTTCTGATTACTGCCAGTTGTTCTGTATGTCAGGGTCTGTAGCAGCAGGAATATCAAAAACTGCATGTGCATTGTAAAACCTTCTGGCCATTTTACAGTGTCAGTTGTTAAGAGCTTATCCACGCTTTGATTTGTCTAGCATCCTCAGCACTGTTTCCTTGGGCCTCTGTGCATAGGTTATTTTCCAAGAATTCTCACAGAGAGCAGAGTAAAAAATATCAAGGCTAAACTATGTAGATAACTAGTGAGTAGACTCGTATGTACCGGTTAGTCATTTAGTGTCTGGGAAAAGCCTAAAGCTGTTATTAACTAAGTTGCGAGGAACCTTGGTAGAGCAGGTTGTTGCCTTCTTAAAGTTTCTGATAGTCTTAGTGTAAATTTCTCCATATTGGCACGTGTACTTGTTTATCTTTCTCGGGTGACCGCTTTTCACCAGCTAACAAATGTTAAAGTTTATCGCTCAGCGCAGGACGCGCCTGCATGTATCAGAAGTTTCTCGAATGTTTCTCGGAAGCTTCTCAACTGTTTTGTTCACCGTCACTACTGTCAGTACTACGTGACAATATTTCAGTCACCTTTGTAAAGACAGCAGCGTAAGCTAGTTAATATCTTTGATCTTAATGGGCACGTTATTAACAGCTGACACTGATCATAATGAATATTTACCAAGGGATCGCATAGATCTGCTAAAGATTTTTGTTGACAGAAACCCATTGGAGCCAAGGCACGAAGAATACATGAGTAAGTTGTGCCTTTTAAGACAAACAGTTTCTTTTCAAGCTGATTTCATATTAATATGCTCTATTATGATTTTTCTGCCTAATAGACCACACATAGTCATCGCACTTCTGCACCACAATGTTCCAGAGAAGGTTGAAATATTTACCATGGAAGACCTTCTTGACTATAGTCAGCCTGGTGCTAGAGGTAAGGATGCCACATGCATAAATATGATTATGTTGGTTGTGTATTAAACTGTAGCAATGCTTTCTGCAATATGAAGTGTTGCTAGGAAAACACATACTACGTATAAATGGTCGCCTTGGATGAATTTTGCCTTTGTCCTTGGTTTACTAGCCTCCTAGACACTGTAACTGTACACATAGGCACAAAAGTAACAGAACCCTCTAACAGGTCCTTAACTTTGTGTGCCACCTAGTGCCACAGTTGTCGTTTTTTGCTGTTTATGGTGTACCAGTCCTACGCCTGAATAACATCCTCAAAAATCTACAAGATTTGCTGACTGCCACTAAACTGGAGTTCGAACTGCAGGTGATGTCTGTTACTTTTCTTTAAGGGGCATAATGCCCAATTACATCCTCATTGACTTTTCTATTATAGCAAAATAACCCGGACCTGGACGTCTGACTCGTTTTTCATCTGGCAGTAACTGAGCGAGCAGCGCCCGTGGCCGCTGCACGTGCTCGGCGCACCTTCTTCTTTATTTGCAACACGCTCCCGCGGCCGACAAATTTGCTAAAGGCTGCCGGCTTCAAAAAAGTAAACTTTTGAATGGGACGCCATATCACGGAGCCGGACGCCAACTTCAGGCAGCATGCTCTAGCAACACCATCGCAACCAGGAAGCAGTTCTGTCACCCGTGTCAGCTTCCACAGGATAGGCGGCGAATCATCGTCACGCACCAGGATGATGTCTCCAACTTGAAGTCGTGGTGGCAGCTTTGGTGTTGCCTCGTGTGCAGAGCGCAGAGGCAGCAAGTACTCCTTGCACCAGCGCTTTCCACAGATGTCCTGCTAAAGTTTGTTGATGCATGCTTCGACAACGCAGATCGATGCTTGTTGATTGGGGTAGCATGGCGCCCAACTCAAGCACGTTGCACGTTTGCCAGTCGGGGCTCGACGCAGCATTTATGTAGTATGTGTGTCTCCGTGTATATTGAGCTTCGCTGGACTATTGTGCGCCAGCGTTCATTCCGGAAGGGCGGCGCTTGTACACTTGCGTATTGATATAGTTGCGCATTGTCATGCTTGTACTTGTCGAATTACCGTCCGGAGTACATGCAACCATCGTTGGCAGTGACTTGGAGCCTCGTCTGTTTCGAGTGGACAGCCTTGTCGGAGGTGTACTTTCTTGCCTTTAGGAGACTTCATCGGCGCATCGTCTCTGGGTGGCTCTCCAGTACCAAAGACCAGCGACGTGCTTTGTACAGTTGAACCTTGGGAGAAGTTGTGGGGTTTCCCTGGACCGTCCATCCAAAACGGGTTTCTACGGCAGTAACCTGAGGTGATAGTCAAGTTATCTGTCCGGTTAGAACCTCCCAGTAGAGGTCGGAGCCTATCAGCATGCTGATCTCGTCCTCCCCGAAAGTCGTCGCCTCAGAGCGTGCATCAGCGGGAACAAGACCGTGGTGTGTCATCATGGTGATGATCGCGCTATCTGCTGGTGGGCATCTATAGTGAGGTCGTTGGTACTGTGCTGGCTGCCGAGTGTAAACGACACTCGGTTACATGTCAGGGTCACAGGGCGATGCGTTTTCCAGAAGGTGAATAGGGTGAGGCGCTCAACGCCTTGAACCGGGCAATTAAGTGCTCGAGAAACGTCCTGCTGAACAAAAGTGCGCTGACTGCCCGTGTCTAGCAGGAAACGCAGTATAATTGACTTTGCTGCAGCGACAGCCCAAGCTCTGCCCGTCTGTAGGAATACTGGCATGAGACCGGTGCCACTCATGGACACAGATGTTGCACGAGGTAGTGTGTCGGTGGATTCTGGCTCGCATGTGCGTTGCACGGACGGCGCAGAGGCTTTGCTTGGTTTTGAGTCGGAGTACACACGTTGCACAGCGACGTCAAGTGTTGGCCAGCACAGTGGGCGCATTGCAAATTTCTGGCGCTTTGGCATTCACTGGCAACGTGGTTGCGCTTGGTGCAGCGGAAGCAATGCCTGTGCGCCTGAAGCTTCCTGCGTTTTTCTTCTGATTTGAGCGACGTGGAGCACTCCTGAAATGTGTGGTCCGACCCGTTGCACAGGAGTCAAGGACGCGTGTACAGCGTTCTTCCTTCAATTGATAGAGACGCTGCAGAGGGCTGGTTTAGCTCCAGAGGTTGCGATTCACGTGGATGATGCCGCTGGCTTGCAGATGAGCTGGCTGGGTCAAAGTCGCCTTCCTCCCTCGCCTCGACTTAAATTCGTAGGAAGGTCATCAGCTGTTTGCCTTGCTGAGACTTGTCCGTAACTGCTGCCGTGTCATCGTGGTTCGACGAAGAAGCCTCCTTCAGCCGCTGACGGTACAGGATACCAAGGTCAGGTGGTAAGACTTTGATGATGACGCATCGCAGAACAGCAGCATACTCATCTGGTGAAACGCCAAGACCCTCCAATGCGCTTGTGCGGAAAGTGATCTCGTCATAGAGATTTCGAAGCTTGTCTAGATTGGCGGAACTACGAATAGGTGCCATTGCAAGTAGGTGGTCTTGATGGTCATCGACCAGCATGTCGCGACGGCCGAACCGGTCAGACAGCACCTTGATGGCGACATCGTAGTTTGCCTCGGCGAAGCGGATACCCTCAATTGCTTTTTTAGCTGACCCGGACAGGTACATTAGCAAATTTCTAAATTTGTCTATCTTCGATAGCGATTCATTGCTGTGAATGCTTGCCTGGTACTGGTTCCAAAAGCCTTGCCAGTGGCGTCGCTCCCCCAGAGCTGTGTCCTCTTTCTGCTGCGTTGCCCTGCCCAAGCTGCACATCCTGAACTTTTCTTTATTTGTAACATCTATATCAGTTTCTGTGTTTTTGAATCATGATATCCTTTCATCTCCATGTGCTCCACCCTCCAATGTTTCAGTATTGCACCTACACAATCTCATGAGCATAATTTGATGGAAAGTGGAGTAGATGAAGCCTTGTTTTTGTACATGAGTGTCAATGCCGCTAGCGGGTTGCTTTCTTCCTGTTTGCATTACTGAAGTGCTAATAGAAGCTTGAAAATATTACTCTTTGGCTTCCCTCATTTTTGGGCCAGACTGACCTTACCCACACAAGAACTAATTGACATTAGTGCAATGAAGATGTACTTTTTTTGCGCGCACTCTTTGTAAAAAATTTAATGCTTTGAAGCCTGCCGAGCGGCAGTGAGTTATATCAGTAAGAAAATTAAAGGCCTCTCCGCCAAAGCTATGAGAAAAGCATATGAGATTGTTGTCCTCTGAAAAACATTGCTGAGACCCATGCAGAAAGATATGGCTGCAACCATCTAGGACATAACCGCAATATCATCATGCAGCGTCATCGCAAGCAGCTGTACCCACCAATGCTATTGGCTGATTTCATTATCGCAAGAACATTCTCAGTAATACATAATTGCTAATTTTGAGGTAAATAAATGAAACAAATATGTCTGCGATCTAAAAAAAGAAAAAAAAATGCCTTTCATCTTTGCACTGCCGGTCTACACACGACAGCTGCATCTACTGCGTATGGGCTCCGAGATAGCAGTGGCGTCCGCACAGGGTGCTGCGATGAGTCCTTTTACTGCCGAGATAGTAAACTTTTGGACGGGGGTTTGCCCGCTTCGCTTCTTCCCGATGTAACTTCCAGTGCACTAGCAGAGATGAAATGAGGGAGAGAGCCGTGTATCGGTGCAATAAATCCACTCATATATGAAGGATTAGAAAAATTTTTAGAAAGGAATGGCACAACGCAAGATGCACGTAATTGTGTAGTGCTCATCGAAGAAGCTAAATGTAATACTGCAGCACCGATAATGTTCTTAAGGAATACAAACATGGCGAGATGGGTCAAATAATAACTTGCTTTGCCTAAATCGAGTCCACAAATGCGTAGGCTTCCTAAGGTGAGACCTGCTTATTTATGACTGGAAACCATTGTGTAGAATGGATCTCCTCCATGCATTCTCTCAGGAATGGGTTTGTCTGTGCAACAACTATGGTTCTCCTGCATCACAATAATTTGGAAGGGTCTTCACTTGGTCTATCTCTCTTTAGACTGCAACTGTTGATGTCCCTTGTAGTATTCGAACAGAATTAATATTTCACAACTTCGAATAGCTAATTATCAAACCTAATACAATTCTACTAGCAAAAACTATCTGGTTCTTATTCGAAGTTTCACATATTTGCACACCACTGCTTAATACCTAATTATTTGGCCATGAAGTTGTAGCCAAAGTACTAATTTATGAGGATTTTGTTGAGTCACTGACACCATTGTTTTAATTGCTTTAATTGTTTAGGTCAGTCACCATACAATACCAGAGGTCAAAGCTTTGGAAGCAAGGCATAGCAACTTTCATTTTAGTGGCCTCATTTATGAATATCTTCTTGGAGTGCAAGTAAATCACCTTTCTTTGCCATCTAAGTTTTGCAGTGGATGACATCCACTCTGTGTGTTTGTGCATGTAACAGTACATATAACTTCTTCAGAAACTGGTAATGTGGGCCGTAACTTTTGCTAAAAGAAGAGGTTTCTCTAAAATTCATGATATTTCTTGACGTATGACCCCTTCCCTTGTAACTGCAGGTGCTCTCCTTAAAGCCTGTCTTATTGGTTCTGGTGTTGTCCAGATTGACCACGAACATAAGCTGTCAGAGCAGCTTCTAGCACTGCATGGAGGTGGCATTGAGCTACAGAGCTGGTCCAACTTGCCCCAAGGATCAGGTCAGGCCTGCTTCTTTTCTGGCAGAAACTATGAGTTGAGATGCCTTTAATTATTGCAGGCCTGGGAACAAGTAGCATTTTGGCTGCAGCTATTGTGTCAGCTCTCTGGACCACAGTTGGACGGACATTTGACAAACTGGCTGTAATTCACTGTGTAAGCAGAATTTGATTTTTCGAATGCTATTGCTACTTTGCATGTTGCAGTATCACAAAGTTGCCATATTTAAATAGTTGCTGTTACAAGAGGGAGGAGTATACTTGCATCTCCAGGAATGATCAAGGAGCAGGTATTTATTTCACCAGAATTTATACAACGAGGTTTTGTACATCCTTTGTTCTGCAGCAGGTTATTATTCCTAGCATTTTTCACCATGCACAGACGGAACCTGACTTCTCTTGGCAGTGTTATAAGTACACAGTGCTGTAAATCGCTCTTTGCAGGCTTTTCACCTCTAGCACCTATAAACAGCAACTGTGTAAACATGAGTGAAAGCATGTAGACATGTTTTTGCTTTACTTTTGGTTAGATGTTGCACGAATGCTTCTGTTACAGGTTCTGCACGTTGAACAACTCTTAACAACAGGAGGAGGCTGGCAAGATCAAGTTGGAGGAGTTACTGGTGGACTTGTGCAAGGCTCCTCCCAGCCTCACTTGCCACTTCGTGTGGATGTTGAAGTGCTGCCATTTTCATATGATCTCTGCCACAAGCTGAGCAATCATTTTCTTCTTCTCTACACTGGCAAAGTCAGGCTGGCCAAAAACTTACTTCAGGTATAGTTTTTATTTCTGAAGCTGTCTTTGCTTGCTAAAATTCAGTATAGCATATAGCATGGCATAACTTTTTTTTTCTGTGACGAGGCAGCAAATGCCCTTTTATGCCTTGGACCTCTGAATAATTATTTATTTTTAGTTAACTCTTTCCTTTCTGGGACATAGAGGTTGGTCCATTGGATCAATACCTTTCAACACGATGCCAAACACTGACTTCAGAATCATCCAGTAAGCAATGCCATGCACCATATGAATTGAACTGCACTTATATTTTTGGTGAGATTCGTCAATATTTGGCACGCTAGGGAGTCCTAAAAAATAAAACCTTAATAGGCAGGTTTCTGAAGTATGAGACAGTGCAGAAAGGTGTAGATAGGGAGAAGACAAAACAAGAGCTGACTAACAGGGACTTTATCACAGCAAGGCAATATGTAGCGAGCACAGCCCCATGCATTGTAGAATCTCATTGTCAATGGATGACAAAGTGTCCACAATGAAATGCGTCAGTAGAAGTGACTCTCCAATTTATAAATCAGTGTTTCCTGTTCCGAAAGGAATCTTAGGCGCACTTTCCAGGAACCTGATTGCTTTTTTACTTAAAGCTAGTGAAGCTGTGCTAACATATGTAGTTCCACATTTGTGAATTACATGTGCTTAAGCTATCAAGCGCGCATACATTTCTCGGTATCTACCATTTACCTTGCATGCGTGAAAGTCTGGTGTGGACCCACATTGCCACAGTGGAGAGCCGTGTTGGTTCCTTCGTTTCTGGCGAGGGTTGTTTGAGTGTTTGCCGAGGTGAATGTTGAGGCAGTGTCCAATTTGGCCCATGTACATCTTCTCACAGGAGAGTGGAATTTCGTCTTGCTGTATATATGTCTCGTATTTCAGAAGCTATGCAATGCTAACATAACTAGCCTAATGTCTTGTGCTGCTTCAATATGCAGTACTACTGTGGAAATTGGCTTCCAGTACGTGTCATATTTTCTGAATCAAACAATGCAAAACGTGCAATTTGGTTGATCCAGCTACACAATATTTAATTAAACAATAGTAGTAGTGAAAACGCTGCAAACTACGCTCGGTTGCCTGATTTTTCACTGTGACAGCTGCTTTGCTTCCAGGGAGGACACTTCCCATAAAAGTGAACTTTTGAACCACTTCCTTATTTTTAATAAAATTGGAAGGCATGTTCAGAACAGCAGTATAAAGCTGGCTGCCAAATTTTATTATTCTGTGATGTTTCAAAAAGTTATGGCTCTTCAAAAGTTGGAGTGACTGTGGTTAGCCAGAAAGTCTATTATTCCAAAATGACAAGAATGTTTAGAATTTTCGTCCCGTATATATTAATATGTTAAGGCCAAACTGTGCTACTGTGGAGCCGTTTTTTATATTACAGTAGTTTTTCATAGAAAAAAAAAGGTATGTAAATGTGGCCCCACTACAATTGCACTTCCACTTTGTGTTCGAAATTTCAATTTTTGTATAGGAGGAAAGGCACAACTTTAAAACCTGGGCCCAAGTCGCATTATAATCCCAGAGAACTCCCTGAAACTAAGTATGTCTAATGTAATGAAGAAACTATAGTTTTTGAAAACTCAAAACATTGCTTAAAAAATGCAAAATGAGAAAAATACCTTCAAAGATACAGGATTGTGCTATATTATTTGTACTTCACATTGAGGATTCAGCCCAATCGGGATTGAATATCTCTGTCATGTACGGCTTCTTTACAGAAGCTGTGAAAGAGCCAACCATGGTCGAGAAATTTAATCCCAGTCAGGCTCGGATCGCGATCGAAAGTGCACTGTGTGACACCCATATTAGAGAAGTTGTAAGACCATGATCAAGGCACAGAACCTGCGTTTTTTTTTTTTTTTTTTTACCCAATACCTTTCAGTAAAATCACAAATTATTTATTGCACACTTTTTGGCGCGCTGTGTAGTTTTACTAAGATTCTCGGAAGCTTTTTGCAGACTTACTGCTTCTTCCTTCCATTCAAATTGCCAATGATTAGCCTAGAATTTGATGTATCACAGTATACGTGGTGATCATTTTAAAATTTTACAGGATTTTGAAAGATTACTTGTGGCAGATAGCATAATTATATTTCTTGAGCTGGAATATTCAGAGACGGACATTACTTGCATGAGAAATCAAAACACATAATCAAATAATTTATGAAAATTCACTAATTAACTTCTTAATTAATTACTTTATGGCACATATTGCAATTTATGAATTGTACCTGGTTAGTTTGCGAGGCATATCTACTAGGAACAAATTTTGAGGATTGCGCGGGTTTCGAGATATGCGTCATCAAACTCGCTGTAAAAATGCCCTGTTCCACTTACTTTTTTAACAAAATGCTCTTTTATGCATTGAAGTGTAAGAGTAAGTGGAACACCCATGTATTTTGTCGCGCATTTTTGGCAATGCACATCTCGAAACTGGTGTCTTGAAAATTCATTGTAAGAAAATTAATTCATTCTGCCTTGCAAACTCACCGGCTACAATTTGTAAATTGCAATGTGTGCCATAAAGTAATTATTTAAGAAGTTAATTAGTGATTTTCCGGTATTCGAATATTTTCCCAAGACCCCTTGTACAATATATTGCACATCGCCTTCAACTTTTTTTTAATGTACTTGGAAACAATTACTCAAAATATTCATTCTGTATACGAGGTCTGGTGCATGTGAAACTGTACGGAAGTGGTTTACTTATCCGCTTTCGAGAAATTTGACACTAGATTTATCTAGACCTCTGGGTTGTCACAGACCACAGAAAGCAGCCTCGAAGTGTGTTTCAAATTCTTTGAGTGCATGAAAATCCAGGATCCAGCAGCAACATGGCAATGTCCTACACATAGTTCCCTCTTCAACTCTGCGTTTAAGCAGTGAAATGCAGTTTTTACCATAGCAAACATGAGGAGATTGTTACTTCCATGTACATGGAGATGCAGCTTTTGGCATGTAACAGTGCAATTGAATTTTTTTTTATGTTTTTCACGTTTCTAACATACCAGTAGACAATAAAAATGAGCTTGAAGAGTGATTCTATCCCATAGCTGTATTTGGCGGTCTCGGGAGGATATGTGTTTCCATTTCTTGTGCAAATGATGTCTGCCTCTTCGAATATTCTAGCTTAAGGAATGGAATAATGCTATTTGCCACCGGTAATTTTTACCAATTCTGTAAAGCTATAAAATATTATACTGCGATGTATACTGTATCACAGTACTATATGTCGTGACTAGTAATTTCTTGAAGTCGTGAAGTATAAAACCACTAAAAATGAGTACGCTTACAGTGATAAGAAATGTATTAAACGTTGTAACTCTGTAGACATGTTTGTCCTTTTGGTGGACTTCATTACGTCCACTTCACAAACATGGTGTGGGTGTTGCAGAGTTATTTTTTTTTATCTTCATGATATTAGCAGTGATTTTTAGTGTTTTATAATCAACCAATCTCTGTAACCTTCTGAATGTTCTTTGCACATTTAGTCATCTGTAATTGATTTGTGCAATTATTGCCATTACAGAATGCACGTATTGGACAATATAAGCTAGTTTTGTTTACCATTTCACCCCATACACATTCTTTGTGTACTACTGAAATCAGAAAAAATTGGTGCTTTCTATATTTTGAATGTTCAGTTCTTTCTGTGAACACAGCGAGAAGCACTCAAGATTTGCATTTGTGAATTTTCATTTCATTTTGAGCCAATACAACTACTTAATGCTTTTTACGCATTGCTTAGTGTAGCAAACCTTGCTTCACTGATATTTCGTGTGCACAAGGGGTGACTGAAAACTCGGCCTAACCACGATGCATTTGTCTGAGCCGAATGTTAGTTTGGAACTCGGTAGATGCTTCTGGAAAGCCACATGTCAAGTTTCTCGCTAGTAACTTATTCTATGTTTCGAATATTGATGACTGAAGTGCAGAAGGCCCACTTTCTGAAAAAAGAGAATGAGTGGCCAGGACGTTCACGAGAACATGATGGAAACATAAGGGAAGGATACCCCATCTTGTACTGCTGTGTTAAGGGGGTATACAGGGCTAAAATCACTATTTTCACCAGAAAAAAAAAAAAAGCATTTTCTAATTTTGTTTATTGCTCATCACCAAGTTTGGTTGCAATCTGCGGTGTAGAAAAGATGAAAACGAATTCTTTTCTCGTGACAGTGGCGCACGCTCGCCGTCGAGAGTGCCCATGAAAGTTGTATTCAAGACGCAGTCACAGAGCGGGCAAGAAACCGAACACGGAGTGAATGCCCGTGTGAGAAAGTTTGTTTTTCACGTGATTTAATCATGGGAGACCTTTCATCGAGATTACAGCGGACTGCAATGTAAAAATTAAAAAAGAAAGGCATAATTCTGGCTGTGACGCCCTTGTCTGCGAGCGCAGGCAAGGGCACTGGACTAGGGGTTGGATGGCACAACATTTTGACGGGACACACAGAAAAGAAACACACACAACAGAGCGCTTGTTTCTCTTTGCTTCTCTTCTGTGTGTCCCATCGAAATGTTGTGCAATCGAACCCTTAGTATGCTATACCAACATGCCCATGCCTCAACCTTGGCACTGGACTGCTCTAAAGCTGAAAATAAGTGAAGACGACTTGAAGCAATTGCTGATGAGCAGGTTCGAATTGCAGAGGAGGGTCCAAGCTGTGAAGCAGGGTACTTTGATTAATTATTTTTGGTCTTAAAATAAAATAGCGTGTTTTGAAATCTTTGAGCTCATTTTTCCCAGTTAGCACTTTTTGGCCAAACAAAACCTTTACAAAAACTATCATCTTGAAACTGCTTTGCCAAAACCTGCTTTCAAAGTAGTTTCTGGCCTGAAATTTTGTCAGGAACAAGATGATGTACTTTCTGTATTCGTAAATTTTTCTAACACAAAAAAGTATATCTCTCGGGGCATATCTGTCAGGGCACAGTCAGAAAAAAGTGATAGATCACTGCGCGTCTCATCTCCAGTTAACCATCGAAACACGAGATATTGAGCGCGCTCATCGTCTTGGGCACTTTTTGTTCCGAAAGAAAACGTCCTGGGATAGTGAAATTTTCACACTTCAAAGAAAGGGACCGGTGTTCTAGTGGCAGGACGTAGAATCAAAGTACCCGGTATAAGCATTGCGGAAGACTACTCACCAAGCACTCGCTTTTCTTGAAAACGCTTCGTTGACTTCGGGAAAAGCCAGAATGTTTCATTCAAATTACGCTATAACAAATTAATTGTTGGGAACGATACATACATATTCGACAGTACCAGTAAAAAAGTTGTCAAACTCAGATCGTAGCAATCGAATTGTGCCCTCGAACATAACCAACAAACTGCTCTGTCGTTTCTTTTCACTAACATCAGAAATGTTTTACACAAAGGTGATGCTCTAGGCAGTCTTATCAACTCGTCCTCATCCAACCTCGTAATACTTACTGAAACCTGGCTAAATTCATCTATTAATGATCAAGAGCTTCATTTTATTCTCCCTGGGTTTGATTTACTTCGGCATGATCGTGAGAACAAACAAGGTGGCGATGTTCTTATGGGCGCTCACCACTCCCTGCAGTGCACGCGTATAACTGTTCCCTCCCCTTTAGAAATCATTTTCGTCATCTTCAAGGCCATGAGCCCACCCATTATAATCGGGGCTTGCTACCATCCCCCAGACAGTGACTGCTCATTTACATCATTGTTTCAGGATGCATTACACAAAGTATCTTCTCTGTATCCCAAAGCTGCTATCACTATCTTTGGGGATTTTAACTTCCCATCGGGATTACCTGGTCCGACCTAGCTTACACTTTATCAAAACAGAATGAAGAAAGTGACTTTGTAAACACGTGCCTTACATTTGGCCTATCGCGACTAATCAGCTCGGCAACCAGATGCACAGCGCAATCTTCTAACATTCTTGACCTTTTCCTAACTTCACAACAAGACAATTTCTCCCCGCTTAGTTACCTCCATAACATCAGCAATCACGCAGTGATTCACGGCATGTACACATACAAATCGATTCGCCTAAATGCCAGGACAAAAACAATAACACTATATGATAAAGGAGACTATGACGGTATGAACAACGAACTAGGCAATTTTTGCGACTCATTTGTCTCGGATTTCCACACACGCTCCGTAGATTTAAATTGGTCCCTGTTCAAAAATAAAATGCAGCGACTAATGAAAAAATATATTCCAGTAAGAAATATTCGGGAACAACCTATGTCGCCATGGTGTAATGCAAATTTAAAACGACTGAAGAACAAAAAAAAGCGCCAATTCGGATCGGCTAAGTTGGCAAATACTCCGTACGCGTGGGACAAATATCGGTCTACGGCTAAGCTATTCGACTTTCTTTTAGCAAGCAGGAAGCGCACCTTTTGGCTTCACACTACCTTCACTAATACGCAGCAGCCCGAAGCAATTTTGGAGGACCATCAATCCTCGTGATTCTTCGACATCTACACCTCTGTTAGATCAAGCCGGTATCGCCATTGCAAAACATGAAGTTGCCAAGACTCTTAACACCATATTTCGTTCTGCCTTCACCCATGAGCTCTCCCATAGCCTTCCAGCATACCCCCTCTTTGATTATCCATGCATGCCCAGTATCAATTTCAAACCCCGTGGTATCTCTAAAATCATCAACTCATTAAAACTAACCTCATCATCTGCAGGCACTGACGGTATCAACAGCAAAGTACTAAAGAATACTAAACATATCGTCAGCATCATTCTAGCGCAAATTTTCCAACCGTATCTCGAATCAGGTTCTGTTCCTTTAGATTGGAAAAGTGGCAAAGTTATACCTATTCCAAAAAATGGCTCAACAAATACTTACCGTCCCATTACCCTCACCAGTGTATGTTCAAAAGTAAGGGAGCACGTTATTCACTCCCACATTGTCAAATTTTTAACTTCTGTCGTTTTCCTTACTCCTCACCAACACGGATTCCGGCAGGGCCTTTCTTGCGAAACTCAATTAGCTTTCTTTATTAATGATATCAGTTCTAGTCTAGATAATAACATCCCTGTGGATGCCATATTTCTCGATTATGAAAAAGCCTTCAATAAAGTACCTTATCATCAACTCTTGCTAAAACTATCGCATCTCAACTTAAGCTCCTTAGTGCTTGAATGGATAAGAGAGTTCCTTACCAACCGCCAACAGTTTGTTTCCGTCAACGAAGTCAACTCCACCTTGTCTCCTGTCGCCTCCGGTGTCCCACAGGGAACAGTACTCGGCCCGCTACTTTTTAAAAATTTACATCAATGATCTACCCGCGTGCATCTCTTCAAACATTCGCCTATTCGCAGATGATTGTGTCATTTACCATTCCATCACAAATCCCACTGATAAACTAATGCTTCAGCGTGACCTAGCAAACATTGATGATTGGTGTCAGACATGGCTCATGGTGCTTAATGTTAAGAAAACTTCCGTAATCTCTTTTTATAGACGACAGGAATATCAAACTTACACGTACATGCTTAATGGCGAGGTCATTTCTTCAGTAGATTCCCTCAAATATTTAGGACTTCACATCACCCGCAATCTCACGTGGTCATCACACGTCATGCACATCACAAACAAAGCGAACTGCACCCTTGCCTATCTATGACGCAATATCGCAGTTTGCCCACCCTCCAGTAAGTTATTAGCCTATCAAACTCTTGTAAGACCTAAGTTAGAATATGCATGCGCCATCTGGGACCCCCATAAACAAAACCTTAGCAAGACCCTCGAGTCGGTACAAAATCGTGCAGCGAGATTCATCTTTTCGGACTACTCATACCACACAAGTGTCACTCAGCTAAAATCAAAAGCTAATCTTCCCAAAATAGATAGGCGTCGCAAAACCTTCAGACTTTGCCTATATCATAAACTCTACCATACCCTTCCTCCCGACAACACCCTTATAAAACCAGCATACCGTCTTTCAAGCCGTATCAGCCACCATAAAGCAGTTTATCCACCACATGCTCGGACAACTGCTCATCTTCATTCCTTCTTTTCTGAAACAGCCGTCGACTGGAACAACCTTCCAGTCAGCGCCATTGTTCATGCTGATCCTGCGAGTTTTAGGTCTGCCATTGAATCACTTGCCTGATTGTGTCAACTGCTTGTATTACCTGCAGCATTATCTTTACCATGTTTATGTTGATGTCTTATTGTATTTATCGAGATATCTGCCTGTTTTTGCTTGCTGTGTTACATACCAAATTGTGTTCTTGCTAATTTGTATGTTTGCCTACCCCTCAACAGGGGTATTTGAGGGGTAAATAGGGGTAAATAAATAAATAAATATAATCACAATGAAAAAAATTGAACTTAGCCTTAAAGTCTTGTCTCCCGCATACTTGACCCTCCTTGTGGCACATTGTGCGACTTTCTCAAATGTTTTGTGACCATGAAAGGACCATGAGTACACCACTTACAGCCAGAATCCAAGGTACAATCAGATCAGTCGAAACACCCCTTCTCTCCTCACCCCCAAATATTCAAATCAGCCTCATCAGGCGGCAAGGTGATGATCTCTGTTTTTATGGATGTGAGTGTTGGCATCCTGACTGAGTACCTCAAGAAGGGTGAAACAATGAAGGGAGCATATTGTGCTCCCCAACTCAACCATTTGATGCCATCAAAGCAAAACAGCTTGGAATGTTGAAGAAGCAATTCCTTTTCCACCAAGACAACGCACCTTCGCACAAGTCTACCTCTGCAATGTCTGCCATCGAGTTCTGTGGCTTCGAACTGCTTCCACACCCTCCCTACTTTCGAGATTTGGCTCCCTCAAGCTTTCATTTTTTCTCCTAAGCTGAACCAACATTTAGCTGGAACCAACTTTCCATCAGTTGATGATATCATGACTGTAGTGGAGGGATCTTTTGATATGCAGGGTGAAACGTTCTACATGGAAGGGATAATGGGCCTGCAGCACGGCTGGCAAAAGTGTGTGGCACTGAAAAGGGACTATGTTAAAAAATATCCATGAACGATTGAGCTCCTGACCACTTTTCATTGGTAGGCCAAGACGTTTTCAGTCGCCCTTTGTATATGTACCATTTAATCTTTAAGGAAGAGATAATTGCTCTAAGAAAGTTCATCGTGCTGCTCAAGTTTTTCAACAGTCCGTTTCATTGGTTGCCTGCAATGGCGATTTGTTGGCTATGCCATTGTGCTGTTGAACACAAGGTTGCAGGTTCAATGTAGTTGCCACAGCAACTGCTTTCTAACAGTAGCAGTATGCAAAAGTACTCATGTGTGTGCATTAAAGAGCCCTACCTAGGTGGTAAAAGTCAACCCACATTCCTCCTGCTACATGACCCTCAGAGCCAAACTGTAATCTTCTATGGTAAATTAAAAAAAATTATTGTAATTTCTGGGGGAAAAAAAATGTCATACTTAGTGCACTGCTCCTAATTAAATGTCATCATTTCAGACTGTCATACGAAACTGGTACACCAGAGATTCAAAAGTGGTGCTGTGTTTCAAGGAGCTGCTTCACCTCTGCAAGACAAGTGTTAGAGAATCCTTTCTTAAAGGCAAGTCATTCATTGCATATCAATCCTTTTTCAAGCTCACTCTGTAATATTATTTGAATATTATATGATTGTATAAAATTTACACCTTAAAATATTGTTTACCATTGCCAAACTTCCAAAGTGTTGCTACTTTATTAGCCATGCCATCTTGCTACAAGTCATAAAATTGAAAGAAAATTATATGCCTCAAATAAGTGGCCAGTAAAAGAATGCCAATGTCATTGGAGAAAATCTTGTGTGCATGGCTTAGAAATATTGAAATAATTCTGTGTATACAATAATATAATTTCTTGAAGAATCAAAGATCTCAGATAAAAAATGGAGCCTTGTAAATAACTCAAATTATGCTAGTCATTTCATTAACACTATATCAAGTGTATATATACCACATAATTTCTGTCATTCTGAAAAATTATTTGCATTTCATGTTTGCAATTATGTGTTTGTCATGTTTATAGAGATGTTGCAGTACATCACTTGCCAACAGTGCTGTTCCTACTGGCAGCATCAAACATCTGTAAAATGAAAGAAAAAAACTGCAGTTTGCGGTTGTTTGTAAACTGTGGCTCCGAGCTGAGTTAGGTACTTTTGCCCTGTATTTATTGTAGGCAGCAGTTATAAGCTAAAGAATGAGCCAATTGTGTTTATTATGCTTTGGTTCAGGCACAGCATAACAAGATAAAAAAAAAAAAAAAAAAAAAAAAAAAAAAAAAAAAACTCAGTGCCATTCCACTCTGAAGGTGGATGACCAGCGGAGCTGTCATCCACCTTCAGTGATAAACTATATCCACCAGTGTATCCACCAGTGATAAACTGTATTGATTTAAATATAGACACATACTACATGAATTGTCATTTTCTACCATCTTTATTATTTTGTCACTAAGGTGACTATAGCTTTGTGGCCGCTATGGTAGACGGCCGTGGGTTCTGTAACAATGTTTAAGCGAGAATGGGCATGAAGGCGGTGGGAGGCGTTAGCAGCCTCCTGCCGCCTTCGCGCCCATTCCCGCTTATGCTCACGCCGTTGTTCTTCGTAGGCATGCTGTTCTTCCTCGGTCTGCACAATACGCGGCCTGCCCATTACATGGCCGGAGAGCAACTGAGATAATGTGCTTTTCAGTGCGTGACGTCACCAGCCAAGACACACTCATTGGCTATTAAACCCAGCTGGGGCACACTGGCAATACGCTTTTTCTTTGTATCGAGGCTACGGCGTTTCTGGTCTACGCACGCAGTAATCCACTGGAAACAAGCGTATAACAGCTCTGCTGTAAAAAGCTATCCAACCTGGGATTGAACCGATTGTGCGTCTTCAATCCAAGCATTCTAACTGCTATGCTTTGGTTGTTGCTTTGCATAAGCAAATGAATGAGTCTTGTATTGTGCATCAACGAATGTGCCAACAGTTTTTCATTGGGCTCATCTTGTTACCGCACCACAGCTCCTTACCATGCACAGCGTTCTTTGAGACACGGTGCCTGTGACACTGGTGCACATGCACTGCAGCACTTTCTTCCTTCACTTCATCAGCTTTTGCACCGTGCTGCGAGTGCTTTCTGCAAGATTCAGGACCACTGAAGTGAATGTGCAGAAAAGAAATGTGCCCAGAGTAAAGGCACACTTGGTAAAGGGCACCACACAGAGGGCTAGCTAACCAGGCCTGTCTCGCATGTCCTGCTTGCAAATAGATGGTACTGAGGCCAACACATGCCTGCTGCTGCATGCTTTATCAGATTGTGGGGGAGCCTCTCAGCATTGTCCAGTTCTTCTGCTGGCGCTGGAGTTCCGTGTATTTCATGAGTACTGGGGTGTTCTTAAAATTGCATAGAATTCTCTATGTGTATCTTGGAGTTGGGGACTCATCATTGCTGTTCACATTAAGTTTAAGGGACTCAGTCACTGGAATGTCAACAATTTTTTCTTTTCACAATAAGTGTCCATGCTCCAGTGAGGCTATTATATGAGAAGTCATTTCAGTTGTGTGTAAGAAAACACTTTTGGTTGTTTATGAACATTTGTGTACTGTCAGCCTTAACGCTACTTCCACTGGTACTTCACTGCCACCTCACTGCAGTCTTCTTTGTAATTTTCATGTATCCGAGCTGTATTCTGCAAGTGGCTAGAAAAGCTTTCCTGCAATATATTGCTGTACCTACGCATGCTTGCATGTGTCGAGATCAGTCTGTATTTTAACCTTTAGCGTGCCAAAGCTATTGGCAGATAGAACTACAGTTAAACTTGGATATAACCAAATTGTCAAATTCCTGAAAAACTTCGTTATTAAGAGGATTTTGTTATATGCAGGTTCGGCACGAAAATTTGAAAAAGAAACGCTTACCGTATTTAGTACTCTCTTCTAACGTGCCCTCGATTGTAACGTGCACCCGTTTTCTATGACCAAAAGTGAGGCAAAAAAAATCCTTTACAGTAGCGCGCACCTCATGCTTTCATACAGAAATACAACAATTGCTCAAGATTTACTCCCAATACACTAAAGTTGTGATGAACAAAAAAGTCCCAGTTTCGCCCAAAAGGCAAAGCATCGATTGCGACAGCAAATTAGCAGACAGCTATACGAAGTAAGGATAGTAGTTTTATCGGCCATATAAACTTGTAAAGCATTCGCTGTTTAACTAAATTGGTAGACTAATGCCTAAGCACACGTACTACAGCACATGGTTGAAGCTTAGGGAGCTAGGCTCGAAGTGCGTAGGAGGCGGCCATATTGAAATGCCAATGTCGATATGGTAGCGCAAATTTAGGGTTGTACTCGATTCTAACGCGCAGGCAATTTTTGAACCCGTTTCATCGGGAAAAAAGTGCACATTAGATTCGAGTAAATATGGTAAGTAAGCAAAAGGGTAACGGACGGCAGAGCTCACCCAAAACATTTATTTCGCGGTAAAAAACTGCGCAACGCCGCTGCTTCGCATTCCATCGTGGTGGAGAAGGTGCTTTCGGTTGCTGCTCGCACAAAAATGACAAAATTTGGGGCGAAATCTCTAGGTTGTTGGCGGGGAAAATTCATTATTTCGAGGGGGTCTCCCGCTGCCACTTCATTACGCAGAGGTCTCAAATACGTGTGCTTCTATGGAGTAACGGCGGGGAATAAAAAAACTTCGTTATATCCAGGAATTCGTTATATGGCGGTACGTTATAAGCAGGTTTAACTGTATATTACCCTAAATATACATGCCCTCGCCAACTTCAAACTGAGGTCGACTGCTCCTTTGCTATCCATGTGATTGTGGCTTTCTTCGGCATTGTCACTGTCTGGCACTACCCTAACTTCATTGTGGCCCTCAGCAGTGTAGACAGCAAGGGTAGCGTTTGCACTATTTGAAGCTGCTTGATGACTCTGAGCGACAAAAAGCTCTAACATAAGATAGCAAATGTAAGCTTGCCAGCAGTGAGGCCAACTTGGCAGTTTTATTACTAAATTTAGAAACTTTGTGCTGTGTTTAACAGAAATAATTTTTCTGTGGGCTTCAGGGTATTCTTTTTTTTTTCTTTTTTTTAATAGTTTTTAGGCCATTTAAGCTTATTTGCTGAGAAAAGGATTGGTCATTTTTTTATACACATAGTGCATCGGATGCCACAAGCATCCTGTTTATCTGAGCTCTTTTGAAGATGAGTGGAGTTACTATCATGATCAAATCATACTGTGCTTCACATATCCTGTTCATGTCTTCTTTTAACAACAGCTCAAGCAGTTATGGAAGCTCGGAGTAGTTTCACTTCATATGGCAAATCAGTTCTGTGGAATTCTAAAAGGTGGAGGAAGGTTCATGAAAGGAAAAATTGAAATCCACCCGCATGTAGCACGAAGCTACTAAGGAAACCCACATGGGTTTCTCAGAAACAAAAAACAAAGCTTCATAGTTGAAGAAAAATTCATCCTGGTCTGGAACGTTCCGGACCCGGAAAAATTTTTCTTCAACTACGAAGCTTTATTTGGCAGAAACCCGTGTGGGTTTCCTTTGTAGCTTCGTGCTACATGCGGGTGAATGTCAATTTTTCCTTTCAAGTAGTTTCACTTGTTACTATTTCTGTGAGCACAGTTGGAGGAAATATTGCCTAGGGGAATCATTCTGGTTAAATGAGCACAAATTTCGAGAATCAATTTCTACTGCAGTAATTATACAGCTTAGGGACTGGTAATTGAAACTTTCCAAGTAATCCTAGACCCGCAGTATTTATTTTTTTGAAAAATATAATGGGTACTCGTTTATTATTGCAGTCAATGGTCTTATAGAAGTAATGCTTGCGGATATTCATTGCATGTCTTTTATTACTTTCTGTACTGCTAATAATAATACTAATAATAATAATCTAAAGATTATTATTTTGCAATTACATTCGATACAGATGCAGTAAGATTTAAGAGTTGAATATATTTCTTATGGTAACGTTAATTTACCAGGTTTCTAAATTGTTTTCAGTGATCTACCTGCAGGTTTTGTGATTGCTGTCAAAACAGCTTGCCACTGTGGCTGGCAGCTATTTGGTTGAGGAGGCCAGAGAAATAGTTGATTTCAAGGCATTGGCAATGTGTTACTACAAAAACAGCACTCTTCCTGCTTGTCGTAATGGCCAGATTTGCACACCATTGTGCAGGCAAAGTCAGAAAAATCAAATGGCAAGTTGCAAGGCTTCCAAAGTTTTGGTCGTCATTATACTTACGACCATGCATGGGATGAATGGCAGTGCACTGAAGACGTCTTAGTGTCACAAAAATCGGTTGGCAGCTGTATGTGATGCATCATATTCTTGACGCTGTAGCAAGAAGTGATCTAGCTAACTGTGAATTTGATACCAGACGTGTGACATAAACATGCAATAAACATAAACGCCTGGTCGAAAGCATGCGATGAGGCGTTCACGACCTTTCGCCATCTGCTCACCTCTCCTCCTATTCTGCAACATTTTGACCCCGCTGCCCCAACTGAGGTCCATACAGATGCTAGTGGAGTTGGCCTTGGGGCGGTTCTTGCCCAATGCTATCGTGGTTTTGAGGAATACGTGGTTGCTTATGCTAGCCGCATGCTGACAAAGTCGGAGCTAAACTACTCTGTTACAGAAAAGGAGTGTTTAGCCATACTCTGGGCCCTTATGAAATTTCGACCTTATTTATACGGCTGCCAGTTTGATGTAGTAACGGACCACCATGTGCTGTGCTAGCTCTTCTCATTGAAAGACCCCTCTGGCCGCCTCGCATGCTGGGCACTCCGTTTGCAAGAACACGACATCCAGGTCGTGTACCGCTCTGGATCCAAGCACACCGATGCCGACGCTCCCGCTCGCTCATTTCACCTGACGTGCACAGTCTTTGCCCACTCACCTTTGTCCTGTCAGCACTTGCCATCGATGACATGTGCTCTGAGCCGAGCAAAGACCCGTGGATTTTTTCGCTTTTGGAGCTTCTCGCTGATCCTGCCACTGTTACAGCATCTAGGACTCTACGGCGGCAGTCGCATCACTTTGTTATTCGCGACCAACTGCTCTACCATCGCAACTATCTCCCCGAGGGTCGGCAATGGCTCCTCGTAATACTGCGTCACCTTCGGGCTGATGAATGCGCATCGTTTCACACTGATCCCCAATGTGCACACAGTGGCATGTTAAAGACCTACACCTGCCTTGGGCTTCGGTATTACTGGCCTGGCATGTACAAGTTCGTTCGGAAGTACGTCCACTGCTGCCTCGACTGCCAGCGCCAAAAGTCGTTCCCTACTTCCACTGCCACGCCTTTTCAGCCGCTTCCTTGTCCGTCCTGTCCTTTTGATCGCGTCAGAATCGACCTTTACGGTCCGCTTCCTTGTATTGGGGCTGGCAACCGTTGGATTATCGTTGCAGTGGATCATCTCACACGCTATGCAGAAACTGCTGCACTTCCGTCTGCCACTGCCCAAGACGTTGCATCATTCATACTGTGGCATTTTGTTCCTCGTCACGGAGCCCCTCGGGAACTTCTTAGTGATCGAGGCCGCGCTTTTCTATCTGAAGTCATGACGTCGCTTCTGAAGGAGTGTCACATCATCCTTAGGACCACTAGCGCATACCATCCACAGATGAATGGGTTGATGGAGCGTTTCAACCGTACTCTTGGCGACATGCTCGCCATGTACGTCTCGTCCGACCATTCGAACTGGGACGCTGTGCTTCCGTTCGTCACGTTCGCCTTTAATACTGCCACTCAAGCCACCACTGGTTTTTCCCCATTTTTCTTATTGTACGGCCGTGAACCTTCCTGCACCATCGATACCATTCTACCCTACCAGCCTGATTTATCAGAATGTGTTCCTGTCTCTCTAGCTGCGCAGCATGCTGCTGCAGATCAGGCACAACAGAAGCTTCGTCGTGGTGGCTCTGACCCCCCAAGCTTCCCCTAGCAATGGAGGCACGTCTCTTCCTTCTTTCACCCTTCTCTCCGCGCACCTCTTTCTGTGGCTGTACTAGCTACGCCACTAGGCGTACAGAGAAATGTAACCTCCGTACTCGCAGGGTTGCCACACAGTCCACTTTGTATTTTCCGGGTGGTGTCATTTACGCGCGCTTGCGCTTTGAAATAGTTCAGGTGTCCGCCTCGAGCAAGACAGTTGTGGTGTCCATGGCAAGGAATGTGAAAAACAAACAAAACAAGCTTTGGAGGTGACATGGAGCTTCCTTTTTGTCGGTAGCGTCTGTTTGGAGTGCATCACTATTATTACATGGTGCTTTGGTGGTGTGTTGGGCCGAAATCTATGGCAAATAGCAACAGCATGGGCTGAGACCCAACAGCGACATCTTCATAGATAGCTCATATGGTGACAACTTATGAACTGGTGGGTTAATGGGTGGAATGGTAAATTTTTAGGCTTTCACTTCCCAGGAGTTCACAACTCCTGGGAAGCGCGAACTTGCGCGGGCGATCCAGGCCAGAGGGTTCCTGGAATAAGGGACCCTCCCACTTTGACTGACAAGTCACTTTTTCAAATAAAGGTTTATTCATTCATTCATTTCACTATAACGACTTTTTGGAATAACGAACCATTTACCGCGATCCCCTGAAGTTCGTTATATCGAAATTTCACTCTATTCGTGCATGCTTGCTTACTATTTAATATGTTGCTTTCTGAGCATGAAAGCAATTGCGCTGCTTGATGAGCGGCTTTGACTGGCCGTGGATGCTTGTGACTGGAGGAAGCATAATAAACTTAGGTGAAAATGTTGAGCTTGCAGAAGTTGATGAAATTGGCTGCAGTGAAGTTGTTTATACACCTGTGCAAAGCTTATGTTTTGAGTGCTTCATTGAGTATTTTGCAACCAGGGGATCTGGAGGCGATTGGAAAGTGGCTGGACCACTACTGGCAGCTAAAGAAGGTGCTGGCTGCTGGGTGTGAGCCAATGTTTGTCGGGCGCCTTATGGGGCTTCTGCGGCCGCATGTTCATGGCCAGCTCCTGCTAGGTGCAGGCGGAGGTGGGTTCCTGTGTGCTCTCACCAAACAACCCCACCAGGCAGGCTTCGTGCAAAGACTTTTGGACGAGACTGAGGCAAGGGAGCTAATGTTTTCTTCTGACAACCTTACAGCTCCACCAAACTATCACACAATGTCGACATCACTCTTATGCTTTTGGTAACAGTGGGATGCGTGTTCACATAACTTCTTGCAAAGCTGTGAGTAGCAACAGAGTGAGTAATAGACCAAGTGTTTCAGCAAAAAGTAATTCATAAAAACACTGCAGAGGTTTGGACCTGAAAGTTTTGTTTTTTTGTCCTTTTTGTTTTTTCAGCAGCACATTATTCATGGTAGTAGGTGGCTAGCATAGTGTGATAATTGCCATTAACATGTCATTAATATGTTGATATTAATGACTTGTTAATGGCAATTAATATAATTAATATTATTCACACATTTTATTTGCAGGATTAAAGCCAGTGAGTCCTCTAGTCATACACATTTAATATAAATTCTAAGACTAGCACCAATTTGCAAATATTTGTTTCCAAAATCTGCCATGAAATACGAGTACATTGGTGTTTCACATGGCTTTGTCTCATAATGTGTAAGGATAGTTTTCTGCGAATATGATACATTGAACACTTTATTTGTCAGTGAGGTGTCAATGAAGCATACTATAACATATGGCTACCTGTATATATTTACTTGGAATGCTTTGGAACATAATTTGTCTATCAGCCAGAATGCAATTTCTTTAAACTTTGCTATGCTTTAGATGACATGTTTTCATTTGTTTTGAAAACATTTGTAACAGCTAGTCCAGGCTCCCAAATTGCAAAGAACATTGTTGTGATGTTGTCAGAAGGGTTATTCTTGTGTTACATTTTATGATTTTGTTTTCTATTCAAAAGCTATACAAGATGCAAGGATTTCATAAACTGTGTGACTCGTAAAATAATGTTCTGCAAGTTACAGGGCATACGTTTCACAACGGTGTCTAAACACTTTTTTCCAACACCCTCTGCAGCGTTGAAATGAAATACAGTAATAGTTCTAACACCAATGCAAATAACCATTAATTTTTTTTTTCAATATAATTTGTAGTGGTCAACAAAACACTTGAATCTCTTGAGGTGGAATGACACCTTATTACTGTTATACTCAAGGTTACTGGTTGCAAATCTTTATTGGTGCCAACATTTCTTTAGAATTCAATCCTAGAATTTAATGGACGGTCCTTTAATTCGTGGCACCATTCTGCGACGCTATTTATGGTATCCACAGGAACGAAGTCTTGCTAACAAATGTCTTGGCCATCTACTATGACATGATATCTGCCGACTCAATGCATAATGCTTTTAGACATTAACAGCTGACACACTGTTGCTGTACCCTAGGCACCTAGCGTAGTGCCTTTGTGTTCACCAAAGCAATTAATTGTCTTGCATGCCTATGACACTTTTTGGCATATGTAATTAGGCTTGACAGTGCTTGTGACATTATCCCATTGCCCTAGTGCATACTATTTTGATGGTTAAGCAGCTTTTTAATTAACAATAACTGGGAGTTTTTTTTAATAGGGCAGTTAAACATGGGCTCAACTGTACATACTTCCACTTCAGTGTTTAGTAGGGAAAAATGAACTGCAGTAGCTTCAGAAGAACTTTTTCTTAGGCTAAACATGTTGTTTGCACCAGAAACGTGTTTAGCATGCACTAGCTCTGCTAGAAATGTCATCGTGTGCTCTATTTTCGTGGCCATTTTAAATCATAGCATCATAATACAGTATAGACCACTTATAACGTAACCGCTCCCGTTAATTTTTCCATGTATACGCGTATCGCTTATAGTGCAGTTGCGGGACACGAAATACCGGTTACGGTGCAGCTGCCTGGAAGTTCGGCAGTCAACCTAGGCGGCAAACGCTCCCCTCAAGCCAAAAATATCGTATTTACTCGAATCTAACGCGCACTTTTTTTCCGATAAAACAGGTCCAAAAATTGCGTGCGCGTTAGAATCGAGTACGACCCTAAATCTGTGTTACCATATAGCCGTCGGCATTTCAAAATGGCTGCCTCGCACGCGCGTCGAGCCTAGCTACTCTCGAGCCTAGCTACGCGTAGCTTCCTCCATGTGCTGCAGTACATGTGCTTATGCAATAGTCAACCGTCTGTCTTCATGTTCTCTGCGTCTGCTCTATCAGCATGAAGTACCGAGTTCATCATGATGCCGCATTTAAAAGGGAAGTGATCATGTGTGCGGAGATGGACGGAAATCGGGCCGCATCACGGGCGTTCGGAGAATCCGAAACTTGCGTTCGGGACTGGCGCAAACAGAAGGAGAGGATTTTCACCAGCAAAGCAATGCGGAGCGGTTTCAGTGGACCGAAGCAGGCCGTAATCTGCGACGATCCACTTCAGCGATGCGATCGCCTTGGCCCTATCTTGAAAGCAATCTGCGATGGGGAAAGTCCGTCGTGCCATGTTTTCGCTGCTTATAGGTCTCGTTAAAGTGAGAGGCATGATAGCACGAAGGTCAATTCGCTCGCCGCGCTTCGTCACTCGAGCGTTTTGGCAGTTTGTTTCCAGGGTCAACGAGCGAGATGTGTTCATGTTTGCTTGTGCGCGCGTGACACCGTGCTTGTTAATTTATTTAGTAAGCGAATACGGAACCTAGAGCATGGTGACAGCGATGGCAGAAATGCGCCTGGAGTGTCCATTATCGCAATAAAATGGTTGTTTTGGTTATAGTGCGGTACCGCTTATAGTGCGGATATTCGCGACTCCGGCGACTTACGTTATAAACGGTCTACACTGTATCAGGTTGCTTGTGTGACATTTTTCTTTGTGTCCTCCTTTTCTTCATTTTACAGGGAATGTCAAAGGTTACTGTACACATGGTGGAAGTTGACATGACTGGTTTGAGACTGAGCATCAATGAAAGCAACATAGAAGTTCCCTTTGTGTCTGTGCATTAGGTCCATATGCATTTAGTGCCTTAGTGGCTACTTAGTGGCTTTGTTGTACAGTTATACAGAGAAGTGGCCTGCCAGTGCCCCTACTTTTGTAATTTTTTATAAATTTTTGTGGCTCAAGACGAAACAGTTCGCAATACATTCCAAGGGCTTTCAAGAATACATACTGTATTGGTGCCTTTAAGTATGAACTGTGCAGCCTAGTCGCCGTAATGCATTTTCAACATTTTAGAGGTGGATATAGTACTGGTATACTGCTATGATTAGCCTGGATCCTAGCATATGTGAAGCACATTTTAAAGTAATTTTATCATTCCTTTTTCCACATTTCTGTATTTCAAAACTGGAGCACCCCACCATGCTTCTAGTTATTTATTTTTTGTCTAAAATTCAATAGTGACATCCTGCTTTTTTTTCCCCCATGTCTTTACCAGCTCAAGAGAATCAGTTTTCTGTAGTTGCATTGTGTAACTACAGAACATATCAATGATTGTCTCAGTATTCACAGCTAATAGAAGCCCATGCAGAACTGCATTCTAAACTTTCTCCATTATCAATATACAATTCATTTTATCACTGCATATACCTCCCTTTTTTTTACTGAAGCACTATGAATGAAAGCTGCATGCAAATATATCGAGACACTGTGCAGATTCCTGTTTCAGTGCATAGTACGTACTGTGCAGTTACTGTATAATTGCTGTAGCTAGTAATGTATTCCACAATACTCTTTTACGCTGGTCTAATAAATGTCTTGATGAATGTTTAATGATATCATTTCAAACTTCATTTCACAAAAATAAAAACGAAAGAACCCTCAACCACATTACCAAGTGTTGTTTCAGGTAAGATGGAATTGAAGCATATTAAGTTTGCTAAACATGGAACGTATACAGCTATAAAAAAAAAAAAATAGGATACTTGAAAGCATATGCACATAAGAAAAATCGTATTGATAAATGACGCTGGTTGGTGCACACCACAAATTTGTATAAGTGGTGGTGTGACATAACAGAAGCATCAGACTTCATTCGTTTGGTTTTTATTTCCCCATCAATGTCCTGTCTCAATGTTTTCTTTATATTTCGGTGTATTTAATACCTTATCTGATTTACTCAACTGCATGACTATGGAAGGCATTCACACTTCAAATTATCATATTGCAAAAGGTGAAATGTGTGACCACAGTTGATGGCAATCCATGGAACTTCATGATTTGCCTTTACTGTTTGTGTACATGTTTGTCAACAAGGTTGCCATGTAGAAATGAAATGTTAACCTTACTTAATCTTTTGTGGTGGGTGTCTTGTTTTATTTCATCATGGATCTTCACTTCTTACAAAACAGATTATGCCAGTTCTTACTGGTTCTTATATTAGTTGGTCTCCTGAATGAAAGCTCTGCAGAACCATACTTGTGAGGTCCAGTCACTCGGCACTAGTTGTTAATGTTTTTCTTTCACTAATATAAATAGTTGTCTTCCTGCAAAAAAAAAAAAAAAAAAAAAAAGTTGATGAAAAATTTAGAGAGTACTTCATGCTCAATAAAAGGCACAGTTGACAGAGGACTTTCTATGAGCATTTTTTTCATACTACTGTATATACTAGTACAATAGCCACACAGCAATTTGACAAAAAAAAATAAATAATAGAAATTGTTTTGTTTTTTACTTTTATGCATAAGCTCTTCAAGCACCTTATGTGCAATTGTATGGGCCAAGAAAACACCTCAAAATTTGAAGCTAACAAAAATAATGTCTTAAGTGCATTGCAACCAAGACTGGACCTGTGCTCTAAAATTGATTATGTGCCAAGTAGGTTAGTGAGAAATGCTATACCTACCTAGCGGCTTAGCGGCCATGGCATTCTGCTGTTAAGCAGGTCGCGGGTTCGATTTCTGGCTATTTCAGTGGCATTTCAACGAGGGTTAAATCCATAAATGCTCATATAGTAGCACATTATAGAGCCCCAGGTGGTCAAAATTAATCTGGAACCCTCCACTGCGACGTCTCTCATAACCCTAGTGTTGCTCTAGAACATTAAACCCCATGAACCAGTCCATAAAAAAAAGTTGCAAGATAGATGTCCACATCTTTGCTGCAGTGCAATGTCATTTTGTGGCGGGTTCTCTTATTTCGTTTTTGACAGTAATCATTTGCACTAGGCAAATTTCTGAAGTAGCTCTCTGTTTTCTAAGCACATTTGTGCATGAAATAGTCAACATGGCTCTGTGATTCACATTTTTTTTTATATTTCCGACATGGAGTCCACATTTGTATACACAACAAAACTGGTGAAAAGTTCAGGATTCGAAATATGTTCTGCTGCATATAATGAACCTCTTAAGGGACAATATTTTGACCTGAAATATTGAAAAACATGTTTAAAACACAGATTTCAGGGAACCTTGTATGGCACGGAATAATTGTTTATGTACTATTATGAAACGACCCATTTCATTCCTTGGAACTTTGTGGAAAAGATTGTTTAGATTATAGTCCACTGATGCTATGCAAACTACTGCAGCAGACTACTACCGCTATGATAGTGCTCAAAATACGGCGCTCCACAGAAAACTTTCTCACACCAGACCTCCTGGAAGATTTTCTGAGCGTTTTAATCACTGGCTGCCATCAAGTGTGCAAATTATGTGATGGCTGCGAAAGTTTGGCTTAACCAAATGGGTGGTTCATATTAGTTGGAAACCAGCCAAGCGCTTGCACATTGTTCAGCATAGCTTAACTGGGTTTGTTTTAATGGGCATCTGCTGCATATCTTCGAAAGACAGAATTGGTTAGGAGATAAATTTCATCGTATCCTGTGAGTACCAAACTGTGTTTTCAAATTTCCCAATATTATCACCCAATCTGCAGGAAACTTAATTAGGCTGCTGTTGGCAAAGAGGACAAAACTGCACCCCTTACATTAGGAGCTAAATAAAGTTTTTTTTTTTTTTTGTACAGAGAGCAACAAACCCAGCCTAGCCATCTCAAGTTGTAGTCATTCTTGTATGCTGGTCTCTCTTGTACCTACTAGTGTTATCCATGTGAGCCTTTACAAATCTCTAAAACAGCTCTATTTTGTGAACACAAACATTTTCATTTTTGTGAAGAATTTTTAGCTAAGGAAACGATGTTTTCATCCTCTAAGCAGCAGCGCTCAAATTTTTAAATAAAATTTTATAAAATGTGCAGTTACAAGCCTTATGGCATTTTCCATCCGATATGTAGCCTGTAGAGCAGTTTTACAAGTTAAAGTACCATGCAAGGTGAAGCCCTTTTCACCTAAATTACTGCTTGGCAGATTGTTGCTGTGCCAATATTTCTCTTGAAGATGGCATCCATGAAATGATGACAACGCTGTGGAAATGTGGTCGCTGCAAATATAGGGCAGTCGAGATAGATAGTAATACAGGACAAGACAAATGAACTTTTGGCATAGAGGCCTCGTAATATATTGTCTTGATAAACTTTGTTTTGGCAAACTGAATTTCAAATTGGCTCCTCGAGCAATTTGATATCAGGACACAAGGCACCATGTGCAGGCTTTTGCAGCCAGCGCTAAAATAATAAAGGCAAATGTGTTGCCTTCAAACAAATGGTTACTAGTGATGAAGGCATGCTGTATAAACTTTGACTTTGAAAGCAATTCTCAACTTACGGCATGTTAAAAAAAAAAACTTGTCACTTCTGAAATAAAATTTTGAATAACAGGAAATAAAGCTTGTTAGTATGGCTGACCATAATGAATTGTGGTGCAGAAAGATGGATCTCTAGCTGAATAATGCAGACACAAAACAAGCACTACACTTGCAATTAAATCTTTATTAAATGAAACACTAGCGTGGCTAATGGAGCTCCACCCTACTGCATCACTAACCACTGCCATGCCACACTTCAAAGCTACTATCCTTTGTCTCTTTTTCTACAAGAGCATTAACAAGAGAAGTCATCTGCTTTTGTCTGGACAAGCCATATGGTTATCCTCTGTGCTTTTTGTGCCTTATGGAGAGACAATGGCCTCAATAAAGTGCATTTCAAACATCACTTGGCAAATGTTTTTGTGGTTGATACCTTGTTCTTGTAACAAAACCTTCAGTTTGTTTTGGTCAAAATATGTTCAGGCTTGTCATTTATTGACAGAAAAATGTGTGCAACATTTGTGATAAGTGCAAATCTGTTGGGTGAGCTTCTCTCTAAACAAGTTGGTCCAATTGTGCATTTAGAGCTCATTAAGGATGTGCCTAGCACATCTAATAGAAATTAAGACTCATAATAAGGCATAAGGCATCATTAATGCAAAGAAAAAAAAAATCATGAGACACATTGTTACAGTTGGGTGTGGTCAGCTTAACATCTTGTACCCATCTTTTCAAGGCACAAGATCATGGGGAGCAATGTGAACCTCCATGCATGTGCTGGATACTTGTTGCTCTATTATTTAGCACTAGAGTTGAAACTACAAGCCCGTGCTTGAAGCATTCAAGACTGTACTCAAGGCTGTGCTCCAGAGAGAGCAAATAATATTCTGGGACACATGGCATTCAAATGACTGCATTCCTTATTGGCTGACATCAGTAGTAGCGTGGCACTAGAGGGCCACATTATTGTGAATGTATATCGGTTCAAAGCCTTCATAAAGGAAGGAAATAGTCTGACCCAAAACCATCTGCCAACTGATAATAACAACTTCAATTTAATGGGCAGCTAACTTATGAATGATATTGTGTCAAGATGGTAACTGCTTTGCTGTCTGCGATTATAAACCTAAGATGAGCAAAAGGACCTCGTAAGCTATACCAAAAGGTACAGCAAGTGGAACTATGACCTTGATTTTATTATATGTAGCTGCACTGTCTGAACCCATTATTAGTGAACAAAGTCGCTGCAAAAAGGTCAATTAGTGACTGAAAATCTGCTAATTTGGCTGTGCACAAGTTGGGGAAATTGCAAATTACGTTATGTGATGAAGGCGAAGGAGGTGAGGGGTATTGGCAAATCACAAGAACAGTACAGCATGAGCCGCAGGGCCAGGGTTTAGAGGCATTTACGAGGGTTGTGTATTGTGCCGATGAATGAACCAGCTGTATCTGGTGCTGTACAAGGCAAAGAAGCAAGTGACAGCAATGCTAAAGCTCCTGTGGTAGTGGATAACTGTGTTCACCCTTATAATTTTGTGAAGATCCATCCTTTACAGTGTCACTTTTACCATTAGCTGGTGCCACTAGGTACAAAGGCAGTAAGTATTTCGGGGGAACTGGATATCGACAGCATATTGCACCTAGTAATAAGAAAAGCAGAAGTGATTTTTCCATTAAAGGACACCTTTTTAGGTTTCTGTGGTTTTCAGTTAACATTCAAAATTATGCTAGCAAAATTATTTTCATTAATGCTTTAGAAAACCAGCCACTAACTTTCACTCACTGGTCAGCATCACCTGAATGGTCCCAGTAAAAAAAACTGCAATGTTCAACTTGAAGCTAAACATTTCGACAGAATTACCTGTCTGGTTGGGAAAATTGATTAAGACTTAGAAAGCGGCACACCGCCACCTCCGAAGAATACCCCCTGAAGAAGGAGCCGAATTGGTTCCGAAGCGTCGGGCTAGTAAATTTCCTTATTTGGTTGGAGTCAATCTCCAAGTCTTAATGTTCAACTTGCGCTTGCATAGCGAAGAATGACCATAGCCGTGCATGTCAACATTTCTAAAAGCTTGTTTCCCAACCTTTCAATCTTGCCAAGATAATAACGTAAAGAAAGACATGAGAACTGTTAAATGGCTGACAAAACAGCTGTAAGCGATACCAATCTTTTCACTGGAACCGCCACACCATTTCACAATATCACACAACAACGAGCCAGTGTCCAAGGCAGGTGTGCCTTGGACACTGTTCGAGCCTGTCATTGGAAAGCACCAAATCATCTCTTCTCCAATGTTGCGAGAGAGAGAGCTCCAAACAATTTCCTTCAACAGCAAATGTGAGGTGAAAAACACTTGCCAAGCTCAATAAAATGCCCGCCCAGCTATAGTAACTTAAGCATTTAACTCAAACTGGTGATACTGTACAGCTGTAAGCAGCAATGGCTGACTGTATGCTTACCATTTTGTTTATAACATACGTAAAAACACAGTTTTCTACTCTGGACAAAGCCAGAGACTTGCTAGAATTAAATTTTGTCACGGCGTTAGTGTTCAGTTAATTCTTGGCTGTAATGGCAAATGTAATGCTGTAAGGGTAACTTGCTTGTGCATCATCAGATAAAGCTAGGGGATGTGCTCGTGTGCCACCTTTGCAAGGTGAAAATATGCCATGAAATACATAAAGCTCGAGGATATTGCTCAGCAGAAATCCGAAGTTCAAGACAATGACCTAAAATGTGCTAATGGTATGTTTTGAGAAACATATATTAACTGCAAATGAAGCACCAGAGTTCAGAAACTTAAACTCGTTTTTCTCATTTTGCACCTTGCCATAAAAGTATTAATTTAGGGAAACTATTACTTCCATTACATAATATTTGCCTATGTTAAGATAGCTTATGAACCAAAATTTATTCGGAAAGGCAACCGCCGACTCAGATCTCTTCAAGCTTTTTCTAAATTTTTTAGGCAGAGTGGAAGCAGAAAAAAGGTAGTGTCATTAAAGGAGTGGTAAAAAGAATACAGTATAGAAAAACCTCCACATTCAACACAACCTGGGCTATCCTTGTACAACCTAGGGCACTGCAACTTCGCACGCACTCAGTTAATTTCTTCTGCTAGTTTTCCAAGCAAGCAAGATGACTAACATTTGTACCAGTCATAATTGAATCAAAATAAGGAAATTTCGCACAGAGGCTTGTAGTAATGGTGTAAATATGTCTTAAATTTGCTAAAATCAGGCCAGTGCTTCAAAATTTATTTTCTTGCACCTTGTCCACCTGATGCAAGTCAACTTTGAATTCAACCTGAACAGAACATGGAATTAAAGTTCCAAGTTTTGCAAAGGCCAAAGTTGTGGTTGCATTCATAATTTCAAGTAAGCTGGATGTTTAATGACTTGAAATCTCTATTCACAGCGATCTGTGCTTGTAGTTAGACAACTTGTTGTACAAACCATGTTAGATGCTTTCTCCTGCATTCTCAGCATTACCTTTCACTGCCACTCCCGAGATAACTCGGGCACCCACTCGCGCACAGCCCTAGCCACTCCCTAATATATTCGTTTTGTGATTTCAGTGATCTCTTTGCCTTTCCAGAAGCAACTCTTGCAAAAAAAGGAACACTGCGTACATGTTCGGGTGTCTATGGGGAGATCATCTAAACACAAAAACACTTGAAAGCTAAATTTTTCACAGCAGGTGGAGCAAATGTCTCGGTGCTCTGTCACTCTGTCTTGGCAGTGAAGAAATGGAGAAATAGTGTTGTCAGGTCACTTCGCACTGTGACAGGCAAAGAAATTTAGGAACTGTTGATGAATTATGAATTGGAAGAAACCGATGACGGAGAACCAGTTTCTATGTAGCATGAAATGTCCGCTAAACCAACACAGAGAAAAGAATGGCCGGGGCTGAAGATTGTAAGAGCAGCCATGGCCATGGCCATTGTGACAGGCCTGTCCATCCGGACTATGATAAACGAAGGAAATTATATTCTGTTCACAGATACTGAAATGAGAAAAAGCGACAAAAAAACTAGATTTTATGTAGCACAAAATGTGACTAAACCAACACGCGGAAAAAAGCTGGCAGGGGCTGAGGAGCAGATGGGAAAACAACTTGGCAGTCAAGCAGTAAATACGCAAAGCACTACATCTCTAGACTATCTGTTTTTACTTTACTCATGGCATTCAAACAGCTAAGAATGCAACTGACAAGAGCAGGCAGGCATTTTAACTGATTAATTCATTTATTGCCTTTAATTTCTCGAACCATCACATGGGCTACGAAAGTTGCCATAGTGGAGGGCTTCGGATTAATTTCGATCACTTGGAGTTATGTGTAACCACAGCACAGTACACAAGCTTTGCTGCATAAAATTTCCCTTGGAATGTGACTGTAATCGGAACAGAGCTTATGGTCAGCAGTAGAACACCACAGCCCCTAAATCAGTATGGCAGGTATTTTGGCAGAAAGCTCGATGAAGTACAAGAGAACATGAGAAAAACAGAGAGCACTGCTGCCTACATATCAGCTGTTCTGGTATTCAGCATACAAAAAACATTTGCATTGCATATACACCTGGGATGCTACACATTACTGCAGTTCTATGCAGATTTTAGAAGTGACTTCAACTGGTTGCTCGGTCACTGTTGTTCAACAAACATTGCTCAGGAAGCTTTCCAAAGTTGTAAGTTTTGCTAAGCATCATATTTCCGACTTTTTTTTTTTTCATGCATGCAACATTCAAATGTTGGCTCTGTGGATTTTAGCATAATGATTGCACAGTAAGTAGTAGCTCATGCTAGTGAAATTAAGTTTCAATTTTTGGACTCCGAAATTTGGCACTGAAATGAAAAGGAAAGCAAATGTGTGTTGATGTCAGAACAGCTATGCAAGCTGTGATAAGTGTACTACTGAAGGGGCTACATTGGCAGTTGACTTTTTTTGGTCACTCAGCCAGCAGTGTATTACAGTTTCAAATCAAGCACATTAGTTTCATTCTGTTAGTGGCTCAAAGTTGCTCTGTACTCAGGTAGTTGAAACACTGTCATGGAATAGTTAAGCTGGAGCAGGCTAATGAGCATCATAATTTAGAAAGCTCATGTAAATTCTACCAGCATGATGCATTACATCCTGCAGCCTGCCAAAATAATGCAGTCTTATGCTCAGAGGAAATACGGTCAACCTCTTTGAATTCAACTCCAATAGCAGATGCAAAATTGGTTCAGATTAAAAGAGCGGTCTTCAAAATGCTTGGGCACATCTTGGAACTTTTGTACAAGGTCGAATTAAAAGCAAGTTGAAATGAACCAATGCCACATAATTAGCAGTACACTATAGTTGGGAAAAGGACGTTTGGGCTCCCAAAATTGCCAGGAAAAAAAATTTATACAGAACCATGCCTCCATCATAATGAAGTTTTGATTTGCCTAGAAGTAGTTACTCATACAGTTTGATTCAAATTCTGAATGCGTGACACAGCTATTGACAATTCCAGCTTTGCTTCCGTATTTCAGTTCAGAAACGAACTCTGCACAAGGACAACACTGCACTGTTCAGAACACTGCTTATAATGTCGCTTCAATACTGCTGCTAGAAACTATGCAGCCGTGTTGAGTTTGGCACTGCGAAGTAGTTGGAACACAAATGCTACTCGATTCCTGCAGAACAGTCACCTTAGAGTTTAAGTACTTTAACGCATATTTCCAGCTGTTTGTTCGCTTTAGAGCAAGCAAGACCTTGAAAACATCATTCAAGTGCAGCGCTTTTGATACGTTCGTCTCCCAGTGCCAAGTAAATGTCTGTGGAAACCGTGCAGTCTTCAAGCCTTCAGAAGTTGCCTTGGCATGAGTAGCACCTTCCTTAGTCTCTTTATCTACGAGCGCTCCAATTACGTATACTGCATCGTAATCAAAGACATCCAATGTGTTTTCACTGTCTGGGGTTAGATACACAAGTCTTTCTTTTGGAAACATGTCCAAGTAGCTGCTTGGTGTAATCTCCGACAACAATTTGTGTTCAGATGCTGCGAACAGCTCGTCCTGCAAGATTCGTGCAGTAGCTCCGTTTGGAGATGCATTACAAAAATGGAGGTGAAACGGATCGCAACTGCATCTGTTACACCCGTAGGCCTCAAGCAGGTCTCTGGCGGCTTTGTTGCATTCTCTTGGAGACATTACATTGTCGTAACCTAGATCGAACACAACACTCTGGCCAAACAGCACTGCTGGTATTTGCCTTGACTCGTAATATCTGTTTATGGTCGTCTCTCGGATACGTATGAGAAAACTATTCCTGAAAAGGCCGTAGTCTTCAATACGATCTGCTGTGTGAGGCAAAAATTCCCTTTTGAAAGATGGTTTGTCCTCCTTCACTGATGGTAAAAAGTTCACTTCTCGTCGGTGCTGGCGCAAACGCTTTTGTTCTTTGTAGAATAGATATTCAAACAAGCGGCATCTCTTACGAAACGAGCTTAACGCGAGCAAATCAAGCACATCCTGGGGGGACAATTCCTGTGGTGCTCGTAGGCCATGTTTAAGCCTTAGTCTATGCTGCCGCAGCAGTAGACGCAATCTTTGCTTCGACGTCCTGTCGTGCGCCAGGTCGGGAAAGTCACCAGTTCGGTACACACGGGTGTTTTCCTTACTCTCGTCCTTTTGTCCGCCTTCATCGACGAGTATGTGCGTCGACACCGCGCAGGAAAATCTTCTAGTTGTCCAAAACGGCGTTTTGACCAGTACTTCCAGAGCTCTCCAGCACTTATTACGCGGCACATCATTTATGTAGAAAGTTTTGAACTGAAATAATGAGGAACGAAGCATCACACCACGGGCCTCAGTTTACCTCGTGTACGGTGTCTAGAACTAGCCACCGTACCTCGTGCCTGTCACTGTCCGACTTTACGCCTAGCGCTGACTTGGCTACGTTGCATACTTCCTTCCCAACGTTGCCAAGCGGAGAACGTAGGGAAACACCAAGGGGGATTAGGAAAACTTCTCACAGCAGCTGAAATACATGCTCTTGGGGAGCCACGCGCAAAAGCTTCATGCACCTGCTCAGCTCAAGTACTCAAGGATAAAGTGGAGATAATTTTATTGCGATAGCGATTATATAGACACTCCAGGTGAATTTTTGCCGTTGACGTTGCTGTCACCGTGTTGTTCCGTATATATTTATGTATAAGAATTCTACAGGGTGATTTTTACGTTTTACGGAATTAAAAAACAAAAATCATCTGTGGCAGATAGCGTAATTCTTGCCTTTGGGCTGTACTATTCGAAGAGGTGGACTTTACTAGCAGGAGAAATCGAAACGCATATTCAAATAATTAACGGAACTTCACTAATTAGCTTCTTATTTAATTACTTTGCGACACATAACGCAATTTACAAATTGTAGCCGGTGAGTTTGCCAGACGTGTCCACTTGAAATTAATTTCCAGGATTACACCAGTTTCGAAATAATTTCCGAAGTGTGGGACGAAATACATGGGCGTGCCAGTTACTTTTTTGTACAATGCATAAAAGAGCGTTTTATCAAAAACGTAAGTGGAAGAACAGGGCATTTTTACCGCGAGATTCAAACTGGTCTCTTTCTCTCAGTTTCGATTTCGCGCACTCTGATAGCCGAATTTTGGCGTGCTACACTTTCGCGGGTGAGTGAGTGAGTGAAAGAACTTTATTTCGGTCCAGAGAAGACGCAGGGGAGACCTCGCGGCGCCCGGCTAGTCCCACGTGGGTAATCGCATTTTTCTAGATCCAAAAGTTGATATGGCTTGTACGGAGATCTCGCTTCAATTTCCCAATTACGATGAGCCCGCTGCACCTAAATGTTTAAAAGTTGTTTAATGATTTTTGTACTAATTACTACGTACGTATAACCCGTCACGCTATGGTCGCCACCCCTGACGGCATGTCTCCGAATAAGGAACCGTCCTTTTATTTCAAAATGGCTATTTTAAATATCACTTAAAGCTTTAGTTTAAACAAAAATGAATAGATCACGCGCGTAGACGTACGCGGATATACATACAGGGTCCCGAATATTTTGCTGCACGTGTTCGAAAAAAGGTTTTGTGCTCACCGCTGCACTGCTCTTGCTCAAATTTTGCAGAAAGATCCCATTTTGGGGTCGACTCACAGTTAATTGCCTGGTTTTTAAGAGAAAAAATGCAAAATTGCATTCTCTCATGGGGATGCGAGCTGCTTCCGCGACGTCGCAAGCATAAAATTGTGTCGCCTCCTGCCGGCAGCTGCAGAAAGCGGTCGGTCCGGGAGGTTTGCCGCGTGTTCCAGGAGATGGGCGTTGTCGCCCATCTGGACTCCCGTACTTTACCGAGATCCGGGACATCCTCGCCAACCGACCAGCGGCCGACCCTTACCGGCACCTCAAGTTTGAACTCATCCGTCGGCTTGTCACTCTCGGAAGACCTGAAGCTGTGTAAAATGCTCGCACGAAGAATTCGAAGAATTCGGTGACCGCAAGCCATCCTGTCCGGGTCAACCCCCCCCCCCCCCCCGGAATTTTTTCCGCACCCCCCCCCCCCTCACACACACACACACACACACACACACACACTTACCCACCCTTTGTTCTCGTCGCTTCACGCTGACATAATTCATGAAACCGGTGCTACTATCACAATTTCATTTATGGGCGCTTCCGTTTGGGTTGGTAATTTACAGCGACTCATGTCTGCATATGGAAACAACTGTCACGGTGTTTGTCAAGGCTTTGACACTCTGTGAAGTTTTGGGCGAGAATGTGGCGGCCGCATTCTGAAGCAACAAATGCGCAACAAATGAAGCAACAAGTGCGGCAGCCGCATTTTAGATGATAGCGAAAACGCTCGAGGCCCGTTTACTTAGATTTAGGTGCACGTTAAAGACCCCAGGTGGTCGAAATCTCCGGTGTACATTTCCGCCGCTTCCCTTCAGGTCACGGTTAGGCCGCGCTCGCGCAGGATCTTAGTCTGCGCGAGAAACGCCTCTTGTTTGCGATTGCGCCCCTACGGAAGGCTGGTAATTACTGTTGTGTTGTTGAATCCCAAACCAGCAATTACGGAAGGCTGGTAGTTGCTGTTTTGTTGTGGGATCCCAAAGCAGCAATGTACACATGAAGGGGTTGATGACAGCAGTGAAATTCCACCGACTCGCAACAGAATGCACGAAACAGACAGCCGACAAGCATGAATTACTGCTGTGCGCAGTACAGCGTAAGTAAACTCTTGTTGCAGGCGCTGACAGTTCTCGTCGAAGTTCACGCGTCCTGAGAAATTGACTATGTGCACTATGCACTGAACAAGACCGGAGTTCATTCCTGCATCACTAGTACACCAATTAGTCGAGATTCTGTGAGGTACAAGGCCGCTTCCTGTTTGCACCGGCGTAAGTGAAGCAGAAATGAGTTGCACGCACTACTTAAAATGCGTACACATGCCATATCTAAGCTGTGCGGTGAAATATTCTGTACAATTCTGAATCTGTTGACGTAAAGGCAAATGACGGCTGCACGCTCGCACACAGCGGAAGACACAGCGGCCCATGCACTTGCCGCAGGAAATGCAACCCTCTCGTATGAGGGAGCAGGGCGACGAAAGCTTCGAAAAAAGAAAGCCTTACGCGTTTTTGCGCGTATTTAAGTTTTCTAGTGCAAAGACGCAGCGAACAAGCTATTCACACAGCCTGGTCACACGTGCATTTTCACGCGTATAGCCGTCCTTGACTTGTGAAACGCACTTCGCCCCGACGCGGACGACGCCATCTACGCTTAACGGAAATTAACAATTAATGATGTTTTCTCCGATCGCACGGGTCGTCTCAATGATGCGTTTTCGAAGACTGGGCCATTCAGCGGCGCGATGAGAGACCGTTGCTCCAAACGCCCACTGTACCTGTCGTATTTACTGAGCTTACTTTACTTTTTACTTAATTTCTTCACAAGCACACGCACACGTGAGGGGGGGGGGGGGGGAGGGGGCGGTCCCTTGTTGTTGCTATACATCTATAGAGTCTGCTTAAACTACTGATATTTATTATCGATCACGTGACGGAGAGGAAAGCAGAAGCTTGCCCCCCCCCCCCCATCCCGGTCGGGCCGGTGACCCCCCCCCCCCCCCGAAAAAAATTTCTGGCTACGCCCCTGCAATGTAGGATTGCGAAGTGACGGATCCCGACATAGAATACCAACATACGCTAGTTTATTCCTTCAGAAAATAATGAACGTGAAATGCATTACAGCACTATCTATACTCTAAAAAACAAGTTTACACCCTGTAGGCCGTATCTTGTCCCCAAACAATAATCGTCATCTGTATTTTCCGCATTTCATTTCTTTAACGCTGCGAGCCCGGTACTTCATAGTCACGAAAATATTGCGCGTTATCTGCGTGACACAGCATTATCGACAGGAAAGTAGCGAGCGCTGAGTTTTCAAGAAAGGAAACGCAAGCAAGCCAGATGACGATTATTGTTTGGGGTCAAGATACGACCCAAATATAGAGCACTGCACGGGCTCGGGCTTACCCGAAAGCCCGGGCCAAGCCCGGCCCGTGGGCCGGGCCGGGCCGGGTAGAGCAGTTTTTTCACGGGCTCGGGCCGGGCTCGGGCACGGCGTGTGCTTTTTGACCCGGGCCCGGGCCGGGCTCGGGTTTTTTGACGCGGGCCCGGGCCGGGCTCGGGCTTTCTGCGAGTTATTCTCGGGCTTCTCAACTCTTAAAAACATGTATTTTTCGGTCTCGGGCCGGGTTCGGGCCCGTTTCGAGCCGGGCTAGGGCCGGGCTCGGGCTTAAGGTAAAGGGGTGGCGGGCCGGGCCGGGCGGGTAACATTGATTATTTCCGGGCCTGGGCCGGGCCCGGGTCTCGCCATAAAAGTTTTGATCGGGCTCGGGCGGGCCGCCCAATGTAAAAACGGGCCCGGGCCGGGCCCGGGCCGCGAAAATCGGCCCGTGCAGTGCTCTACCCAAATAGTGTCAACTTTTTTAACAACGATGCTGTTTAAGCCAGCCGTAATTTGTGGTTCGTACCAAGAAACTGCCGCGCCGTAGCCATGTCAATCAGGAGGGCGGCGCATGCGCACGCGGTCTCCTCGCCAGCTCCCTTCCTTCCCTACCCCCGCCTCTCTTCTCTCCGCGGCGCGCCGAGCCAGGAGAGAAAAAAAAAAGGCAAAAGCAAGCACTAGGCCGCGCAAAGCTCAAGAAACAGGGAAGCTGGCCGATTGATATCGAGCGGCTAGTCTCCAACGCGCTCGGCGTCGGCAAGTAACAGCGTTCTTGGCACTGTGCCAACCTTGGTTAGCCTGGCTGCGTTTGTGGCATGCAGGAACGCTGTCGCTTGTAGGCGCCGACGCGTCCAGCGCTAGTCACGCGAGATGTCGCCAATGCGTTCGGCGTCGGCAAGCAACAGCATTCTGGGCACTGTGTGGTTAGCCTGCATGTGTGTGTGGCGTGCCAGGAACGCTGTCGCTCGTAGACGCCGACGCGTCCAGCGCTAGTCACGCGAAATGACGCGAAAGGGAAGGTACATCCGAAAATGATCGCTCGAGAATACCTTCCTACATGCGTATTTAAGTTAAACCAAGTTAAGACCTAGCAGCAACCAAATTAATACCTAGCAGTAGCAGCCAGTAAGACTTGAAGATCGGCAGTTTCGCTGTGCGTTAGCTTTGCACGACGAAGTGCAAACTTGCACGTTTTTTAGAGCGTATTATACATAGCATTATGGATACATATCTATATACCACCTTGTATCACTTGCAAGTGCGAACCGCAGTTAGATGAGATTTCGATATCGCCTGGACTGAACGTTGAAATTCGATTATGAATATTTTTAATTAGGCGTGATTTTCAAGATTAAAAAAATGGGTGCATTAAAACGTGACTGCCTCCAAATTTGCATCATAAACAACTAATCTCAACGCTCTGATAAAAAAGGCGCAGTTTCGCCCGAAAGGCGAAGCATCGATTGCGATAACAAATTAGGGGAGAGCTATACGAAGCAAGGATAGTAGTTTTATCGGCCGTCTAAACTTGTAAACATAGTCATATTAACTAAACGAACAAACATAGTGTTACGATTCCGTTAGAGATGCGATGCCCGGACCCCGTGTGGTGAATTCCGATTCACCCAGAGCGACCATGCTCGGAGCACGTGCAAACGCATGGTGATCGGCGTGCCTAACGATCTCGCTCGTCAACATGAATAGACGTGTCATTCGCGAGGGTCAGAGACAAAACCTGTCGTCCAGCCCTCAACCTTGCTCCCCCGCTTAGGACGTTCACCCGGCTCCGGTCGCCTACCATTTCTGCTAACCTTTGGATTTCCCTAGCCTGCAGTAGAGAAGAAGAGAGGGAGAAAGTGCCCGGATGGTGGAGGGTATAACAAGGCCAGCCAGCAGCCACGCGGAGAACACTTTTGCTTTGCCCTAGCGTGCAGGTGTACGCACGCTGAACTTGTACGGTTTCTTTGGAGCACGCCGCTCACCCGTAACCATGTATTAAACCTCTGTTACTAGCTTTTACGTCGCTTCGTCTTCCCTGCCGGACCCTCTCCGATGGTTATCTGGTTCGAGCTCCAAGCAGACGCTGTTGAAGATACCCCCTAACCTTCGGCCCGTAACAATGGCGTCACGCGCGCACAAGCAAACATGAACACATCTCACTCGATGACCGCGGAAACTCGCTGTCAAAACGCTGGAGTGAGGAAGGAAGCACGGCAGCAGCCGTGCTTCCTCACTCCTCATTTCTCACGTCTCGCATCAACGCGAACTAAGCCGCGAAAACACAGTGACTGTGTCCCCGAGGAAGATGGCTTTCAAGATACAGCGATCCGGGCGAGCGCGCGCGCTGCCGAGACGCCCCCCTCCTTCCCTCCCCTCCCCCCGGAGCGTTGCGCCCGACGGAAGACGGCGCGCTTGAGGTGTTCTCTGTTGAGAGACAGTTTCCGCATTGCACATAACCCAGCCTTTCACACCTTTTCAACAAGAATCTCCTTTCGACGCGCTTCCTTCCCGCTTTCCTGCCTTGCGTGCGCGAGATTGAGCCGCGATCGCCGGCTCACCCTCCCACGCTTTCACTTGCATGTACAGCATACGGCGCGCGGCGACGATTTTATCGTCCTTGGACTTTATACGGAACCTCACGGCGACGGCGACGCCAACGGAAGATAATGTGCCTGGAAGGTCTATATAATTACAATGGCTGGTTAAAGAACGTTAAAGGGAAAGTTGATTGAAAGGCGAGTCGATCTGCAAAGGATTGCGAGTTCAATTCCTTTATTGGTGATACAAGTGATGAATTCTCATGTTACAAGGTCGGGGCAAAAATCAGTTAAACTATATAAGCCTAATGAATGAGGGCTCAAATATAATGTGCTAAAAGACGGTTAGTGTGAGCGAATGACATGTTACTACAGTAAAGTCTAAAATAATGATAGACAGGTAAGTTTTCTCGAGAGGCGAGCGGCGCTATATATAAAGTGTCTTCTTCAAAATGGGCACACTTTCGTAATTTCATTTGTCACACACTTTATTTGCCAGTCTGCATGGAACCAATATCTGGCAGCCAAAAAACATTATATCGATTATGTTATGCGAAACATATTTCAAGTAGCTGGCTATTCAGCATTTTTTGGTGTTCTGAAAAATGTTACCAAGCGGACGAAATTTAACACTCATGACTTATGTGACATGCTAATCAGGGAATCATTAAAAATTGTCAAAGAATGAATCTAAATTTTAGCTTCAAGCAGGCGTTATGAAAATAAAACCTTCATGCTTCTGCCGTATGACGTGTGCTATTAATGCAGTAGAAAATACGCTAACGTTCACTAAAGTTGAAGACAAAAGAAAACGTCGTGTCAAGTGTCGCCAGAGCACAGATTAGTGCAGGTTCATAAATTCGTGTTTTATAGGTCTCAACGGAAGTCTATTATTAATGAAGTCATCACGGGTCGAACACGAATCGATGGTATAACCTATGTACTTTGTGCAACCAAAGTAAAAGCCATATATCCGACATAGTGTTGGGACATGCCTCTAAAGCTAGAAGTTGCGAAAGCGCCATGCCATATGTACAACACGACTGGCACAAAGGAATGTTATGATCGGCAAGCAATTCGACAGCTCAACTGTGTAGGATACATCGCCGCGCGCTTTCCCATGACGGGAGGTGGTTATCATCTTCTTGGAAAACTCGGATCCCTCAAGTATGGGGAACCTCGCCGCGCGCTATCGTCTTCCCGGAAACTCGGCTCCCACAAGTGCGGGAAACATCGCCGCGCGCTATCGTCTTCCTGGAAACTGTACCTCTCAAATGTGGGAGACAGGCCCGAGCGCTTTTCCCGTGACGATATAATCCCCGAGAAAGCCTAACACCTCTACGACCTGAGCTGACGCAAAGGCGAGCTACTAAAGGAGAGGACCCGAGGGGGAGGAGGTCGTCAACTTGACCACCCGACAGAGGACTGACACTTCCACAAGTTCCCCGAAGGAGACATCGGCTACCATAAGACCACGAGGGGGTTATTTAAGGCCGTCCTGGCCCCCATGTTAGGCAGAACCGCTCGAGACTCGGATAGAGTCAAAACCATCTACCAATGAAGTGAATACAGTCTTTTCTATTTTTCATCATCACGATGCCCGCCTTGATCGTCGTCTCCTGATTCTTGCGGTGACGACCCACCTCACCCGGTCGAGATTGTATCAGGAAGGATGCGGTACCAGTTGGCTCAACACTTCCGAGAACTGCGCCATACACTTGCGAACGCCTTGAAAGGTTATTTGCTTGAGGTGCTTATTAGTACGAATAAATTGGGTTCTGCACTCGCCCAACAACATTCCTCAGGACGTGAATATAAATCACCGTATTTCTCTCATATACAGTAAAGCCAGCTGTTTATGAAAGGACCATATGTTCATAACTGTATGTCATTTATAAAGAATGCTATGGTATTACAAACTATGCGAACAAAGACAACAGGAATTTCATTATTTGCGCGAACGTAATGGTTATCTCAAATCAGCACATATATACATAACAAATGTGTGCCCGGACTCACGACTCACGAATAAAATAATTAATCGACCATCCCTAGTACGCAATCACAAGAGCCCTCCCGACAAGTTGCGCTACTGACGTCGCTGACTTTCTACTCTACGACATCATTTTAGTGCACGGTGCTCCGCGCCAATTAATAACTGACCGTAGTCGTAGCTTTCTCTCGGCAGTTGTCGAGGACATCCTTCGCTCCTGCTCGACAAAGCACAAATTCAGCACGTCATACCACCCACAGACCAACGGCCTCACGGAGCGCCTTAACCGGACCATCACCGACATGCTTTCGACGTACGTTGCGGCCGGCCACCACAACTGGGATCTTCATTTACCATATGTGACGTTCGTGTATAATTCGTCGCGGCACGACACCGCCGGCTATTCTTCTTTCTATCACCTATATGGCCGACAACCTGCGCTGCCCTTGGACACCTTGCTGCCCTCACCCGCACGTTCAGCCACTGAATACGCCCGCGACGCGATCGCACGCGCCGACCACGCGCGGCAGCTCGCTCGCACCCGTCTCGAGGCCTGACAGGAGCATCAGAGATGCCTCTATGATTGCCACCATCGCGAAGTGCACTTTTCTCCGGGTCCTCTGGTGCTTCTCTGGCCACCCATCCGTCGCGTGGGCCTTTCCGAAAAGAGGCTGTTGCGTTGCATTGGTCCATACCGTGTGGTGCGACAAGTGACCGATGTCACACGTGAAGTCCTCCCCGCCGACCCCTCAGCGTCAGCTGCAAGTGACACCGTTCACGTAGCGAGACTAAAGCCATATCAAAGACCTTTCACCATGGATGTGTAGCTTAATTAAGCACCGGGACGGTGCTTCTACTGCCGGGGGTGATGATATGGAACAGCCGCCACAGTGTGGCTGCACTGAAGGGGAGGAAGACGACGTGTTCCCGCTTGATATAGCGTCCCCATCTTGGCCTCAGTTGGCTTCCGTGTAAATAAACTGTAAATAACCTTGGACACCAGCTACACGTAACAATATGTTACAAGAAAGGGAAATCGAGGAGCAAGGCTGGCAACCGCCACCGGAAGGGGCACAACGCCTTCCTACTCTTCAGAAAGGAGGAGACAGAAACATAGAAATGGAAGATAGGAAGAAGGGGAGGAAAGAGGAAAGAAAGAGCCAGATAACAAATCTCAAAGAATAAAGTAGAACACACTGTACAGTTCACACACAGTAGGGTCGGTCACAGCAGGTCACTGCAGGTCACACTGCTAAAAAACCAGTCTCTAAGTTAAAAACGTGAACTTAAGTTAGTTAAGTCCAGAAAAGTACAAGGAGAGAGCGATGAGCTTGATCGCATCGAGATATGCAAGAAATTGCAATGTACACAGGGGAAAAGAGAGTCGTGGTTTGGGATTTTAAACCACATAATCTTTTCTACAGAGCAAAGGAATATCAATTGGCTGGCATGTTTAGGTGAACCCGACGCCTACTTTGAATGGCACACAACCAGATGCGAAAATATAGAACTCCATCGCTATGTCAAATACATGGTCTAAGCCTGCGCGCATGCTGTGAAACATTTTTAGTGGATTGGGAGTGACACTACGATCAACGACTGGTTTGCTAGTGTGCCTTGAATTGCGAGGGCATTGCAAGCCTCCGGCTTCGCGCGGCGTGGTGGCGTGTGCGGTGGGGTCCGGAAGAGAGGGGAAGCGCTCGGCTCGGCATCACTCTGGACTCGGAAAGACAGTCGACAGTCGCTCTACCCCAGCGGCACAGACACTGCTCGTGGGCAGCCGTTCCAGTAAGATTTCAAAATTCTCGTGCCACTCCTGTCGAACTCTCGAAAACGATTAATCGAACAGGCCTAATCGATTAAGTCAATTAAATGAAAGGTGGACATTGATGAAAATTAATCATTTTGCGCGATACTTTTAATCGATTCATCGATTAATCGTTCATCGATATTACCAACCCTATTGCGTACCGCGTCGCGTAATAGGTAGCGACGGCGACCTATTTATTTCCGGAGCCCGAGAGAGGAAATGGCCCAAGAAGGTCTAGACCGACGCGGAAAAGGGTTCGGGCGGGACGTCGATTGGCTGGAGACATCCAGCTGGAAGCGCGGATTACTTTTTCCGGCGCTGACAGGGCTCACAAGCGGCAACATAACGCTGCATGGAGCGGACGAGGCCCGGCTAAAAGAAGCGACAGCGTACACGGTCGTATGTGCGCGAGACGCTTAAGGGCTCAGTGAAGGGAGCGTCGTGAAGTTGGCAGAGGACAGTCGAACGCAGGTGTGATGGGATGACGAGCAGAAGGTCAGGGCCGTGGGGATCAAAATTAGGGTGGTTTAATGTCCCCTCCTTGAGGAGAAACACCTGGAGAGAGGCGTCACCATGCAGGCGTTGACTCCAGCCGGTCGGTGAGGGCTCATAACGAAGGATCGCGGCGTTGCTCGTTGCAGATTCAAAGCAACTGTGACACAGAGAAAACGGAAGCGATGGCGTCCGCATCTGCCGGATCTGCCACGGGATAGCGGGACAAACAGTCTGCTTCCTCGTACAAGCGTCCCGTCTTATATACGACGGAGAAGGCATATTCTTGCAGGCGTAAAGCCCAGCGAGCGAGTTGTCCAGTGGAGTTCTTGAGTGAGGATAGCCGGCAGAGCGCGTGGTGATCAGTGATGACACAGAAGGGGCGTCCGTACAAGTACAGATGGAACTTCGCGACTGCCTATACACAAGCGCGAGGCGCTCGCGCTCGGTGGTTGAGTAATTGCGCTCGGTGGGTGAGAGAACTCGGCTGGCCCTATAACGCGATCATGTCCACGCTGGCGTTGTACTAACATTGCTCCAATGCCGTGACCACTGGCATCAATTCGAACTTCCGTTGAGGCAGACGGGTCGAAGTGAGCCAGGGTTGGAGGCGTGGTAAGGAGAGTAGTGAGATAAGAAAAAGATGCGGCATGATCAGGACCCCAAGAAAACGGGAAGTCTTTCTTCAAGAGGTCGGCAAGGGGACAAATCCTTGACAAAACGCCGGAAATAGGAGCGCAGCCTTACGAAACTGCGAACATCTTTTGTAGACTTCGGGACAGGAAAGTTCGTAACGGCGCGAATTTTGTCCGGATCAGGTCGTACTCCTCTTGCATCCACGAGGTGTTCAAGGACGGTGATTTGGCGGCGAGCGAAGTGACATTTCGAAGAATTCAACTGGAGACCGGCCCGGCGGAACACGTCAAGAATCGCTGAAAGACGATCGAGATGCGTGTCGAATGTGGGCGAGAAAGCGATGACGTCGTCCAGATAGCACAAATAGGTGGGTCACTTGAACCCCTGAAGCCACGAGTCCATCATTCGTTCGAAGGTGGCCGGCACGTTACAGAGACCGAAATGCATCACTTTGAACTGATAAAGACCGTCAGGGGTAACCAATGCAGTCTCTTCTCCGTCCATGTCGTCGACGGCAATCTCCCAGTAGCCGAACCTTAGGTCGATAAAAGAAAAATATGTGGCACCGTACAGGCAGTCTAGAGCGTCATCAATACTTGGCAAAGGGTAAACGTCCTTTTTTGTGATTTTGTTCAGGTGGCGATAATCTACACAAAAGCGTCACGTACAATTCTTTTGACAAGTATGACGGGAGAAGCCCAGGGACTACAGGAAGGCGCGATGATGTCCTTTTCAAGCATCTTTTTTTTTTCAAACTTCCTGCTGGATAACTACTAGTTCCAACGCGGAAACACGATATGGGCGTCGGTGAATAGGGTTCGCATCGCCAGTATTTATGAGATGGGTCACGACGGACGTTTGGCCTAAGGGTCGATTGTCAAAGTAAAAAAATGTCGCGATAGCCTTCAAGAACGCGGCATAGGGCTTCAGCTTGAGCAGGTAAGGTCAGATGAAACCATCTTCTCAATGTCGACGCCACTGCCGTAGGATGACGTCGCGGGATCGTCTGAGCTGCAAGAACAGCGAAGGGCTCGACCTGATCATCCTGCAGAGGGCTAATTTGAGCCAGTGAGATCCCTTGTGGGAGGACTTGCGCGATTAGTGCTAAGTTGACAAGGGGAAGGCAGGTTCGATAGCCAGCGATTGTCACCAGAGTGTGCGGAACGGTAACACCAAGTATAAGCATAATGGCCGGAATTGGTGCGACCATTTAATTGCCGTCAGGTACAGCTGGTGGGGAAAACAAGTCGACGTGTGTCACAGATTTTGGCGGGAGGCGAATAGAATCAAAGCAGCTTAAACGGCTTTGAGGTGGGTCAGAGTCGGCAAGAAGAGGCAAGTGAAGGCAAAGTGAGCCCCGGACGAAAAGTCAATAAAGGCAGAATGAGTGGCGAGAAAAACCAGACCAAGAATGAGTTCGTGAGGGTAATGCTCGATGACGGTGAAGAGTACGACGGTGTTTCTCTCAGCGATGGTGAGTCGGGCAGTGCACATGCCAACAATAGCGACAGTCCCTCCGTCGGCGACTCGTACGGCTCGGTTCGGGGCAGGCGTCAGAACTTTCTTGAGCCGACGGCGAAGACAGCACTCATAATGGACACATGCGCTTCGGTGTCAATCAGCGCTCACGCAGGAACATTGTCAACAAGAACGTTCAAAAGATTCTGGTTCGTGGCTAAGGTCAAGTGAAGACTTTGTGCGAATGGAGCTCCACCTCCAGAAACTGCACTGTCTAGTTTTCCGGTCGAGGGTGCTTCGAATAGGTCGGAGAAGGAGCGCGCCATGACGGAGGCGAACGAGATTGACGGCGGGAGGGAGAAGGTGAGCGGGAGTAGCGGGTTCTTGTCAGAGATGTCGCAGGGTAAGATGAAGGGTTGGGCATGAAGGAGCGAATGAAAAGGACGAACTAGAGGGACGCGGGTGGTAGGCAGAAGAATAACGCGTCGGAGAAGTCCAGCGGCTGCGGCAATGGCAAGCGATATCTCCAATGCGTCGGCATCTAAAACAGATCGGCTTGTCCACGGTTCGCCATTCAGACGGGTTGCGCTGTCCATAAGAGGAGTAAGAAGAGCGGGGTGAGAAAGTGCGTACAGAAAGAGGTTCAGAGCGCACGGAACGAACGGAGTGCAGCCCGACGTTTGGCAACTCTTGACAGACGACGGCCTGGATCAAGGAGATTGTCGCCGGAGAATGATCAGTTGATGGGAATGAAGGGGCTGCTGGTTGTGCTGCTTCGACCTCACGACGAATGATGTGGGTTAAGTTGTCATATCGTGAGGGCTGGTGGAAGAGCTCGTCACAAGATGATGTAGCAGCTGTGTTGAGAAGGCGCGTGATATTTAGGGATACCCGGCGGCTTTTAGCGTTGTCGACATGGCGGCATTCTTTGACTATCGTATCGATGCTGGTGACGTTGTTAAATACCAGTTGATTGAAGGCGTTGTCAGCAATGCCTTTGAGGACGTGTCTAATCTTCTTGTCCTCCAACATGTTCGGGTCGGCCTTGATACAAAGGGCCAAGACGTGGAGAATGTACGACACGTAGGACTCGGTCGACGTCTGTACGCGTGTGGCAAGGGCCTTCGTTGCATTGAGCTAGTGACCAAAATGATTGCCAAAAAGGTCACTCAGCTTCTCTTTGAAGAAATCCCAGCTCGTTATCTCCTCTTCGTTAGTCTGAAACCATGCCCGTGGAGTGCCGCCGAGGTAGAATAATATTGCTGTGGTTTAGCTTTGGTTAACCCTGGTTGATAGCGAAAGCTTCACTGCCCTGGCTAGGCCCATTGTCGAGCTGTGGCCGAGGTGTGGTTTCCCAATGATATACAGACACGTTTGCAATGAATACAGTGTTTATTCATCATTTTTTATGCCTATGAAGACATTGCGGTGATCAGCAAAGTAGTGAGACTTGGTTGCAACTCGCAGCCGGGCCCAACTCTATTCGGGCAACGGCGGAAATGTCTCCTTTCAGGGCTCCGTAAAGGCCTAAATATAGTCCGACGTAGCGTGAACGCGCGCACACGTTATGTCACGTTTGCGAGAACAGCGGCCATAGTTCGACCGATGTTTCGACGTACTGGCGCCGCCAACGTAACCGGCCGCGCGGCCAATGCGCTCCGACGCGCCCGGCGTCTGATGACTCTCGGCCGCGTGCCGATGGACTATAAAAGCGCCTTAATACTCTCTTGTGATATGATCTCTAGCTGTCAAGGTGAAAACTGTTGAGTCGCCGACGGCTGCCCGAGGTAGCGCAATGAAGCTTTCGCTTCAAAAGAGCGTTTGCGAGCATGATAGTCGGATCCCACCTGTGACTGGTGCTGACATGTTCGTACAAGCGAAGCCAGTCGTCAACATCACGACTGCCGACTCCGGGGGAAACGCCAGGATCCCGAGGGGGAAAATGGTGACGTAGGTCATGGCTTCAGGCGTAGAGGCTTGCGTAATGAAGTGCCGCAAGCAGGAGCCGAAGTTGCATTGTCGGCGTTGCGACCCTGCGAAGCTCCGCGGCCGGTACGGGGAACGTCCACCTCTACCAAATAATGTTACGTGTAGCTGATGCCCAAGGCTATTTTTAAGTTATTTACACGGAAGCCAACAGAGGCCAAGATGGAGACGCTATTGTTGTTGTTGTTGTTGTTGTGTTGTTGTTGTTGTTGTAGCGTATCACGCATGTGGCTCCTACCCACGGAGGGGGATTGGCCAAGAAATGGGTGGATTATTCCAAATTAATATGAAGGATATATTTCCGAATATCTATGAAATTAGTATTGAACAGCGTAGATTTATATGTTAAAGTAAATCAAGAAAGTCATTTCGAATGAGTAATAATTATTTTAAAGTACAAAAAAAAAGGATAAAATTTAGCAGGGTATTCGTTTGGATTCTGTAAGGAACGTTTAGACGGCGAAGCAAGCATCCCTGTGGCTGAATCCCAAAGTGGACGCCCCGAACGAAAGAATATTAGGTTCTGTTAAGTCCAGGCCAAGCCTTCGAAAAGGTATTTCCAACAATCGTTTTCTTGCCGCAGTAAAGCGGCGACAAGATAGAAGAAAGTGATGTATCGTCTCTTCCTCATTACAAAACGAGCAGAGGGGGGAGGGAACCAAACCCGACCTGTGTAAGTAGAAATTTAGGGAGGGTATACGGCAACGTAATTTGGTGAGAGAGACCTCAAGCATCTTAATTTGTGTTACAGGATTCGCTACGCCAGGGAAATATCAGGTGCTTATAATCTGGAGAAGCAGTCATAACTGGGTTTGATAAGGCTTTTCTAATTGATCGCATTCGAAATCTAGCCACCGTGATGTGTGCTGTCACTGGTAGAATAGGAAGAACAGGGCCGGAAAAGTGAGGTCTTTGCCAGTGAATCGGCAGTTCCATTAAAAAAACAACCCTTTATGACCAGGGACGCTATATCAAGCAGGAACACGTCGTCTAGCTTCCTCCTCTTCAGTGCAGCCACACTGTGGCGGCTGATCCGTATCAATATATATATAGGTGAAATATGTAGTGTCTCAGTGATTATCTGCCATACACATGAGACTATTGCGATTATAAAAGCTTTAGCATGTCAATGACGTTTGTAAATAGTCGACAGAAAAACAACAACCTAACGGCAGAAAAAAAAAAAAAAGCGCGAACAGACCGGTGACGCACGAGAGAAGTGGCGAAACGAGTGCCGAATCACAACTAGGGTTCAATTGTCATCGGAGAATGCAAAATAAAATGGAAAACATTCGCCCACAACTACTACTACGTAACGTGCGCAAGATTGAAAACTTCAAAACAAGCATGGGCACTCGAAATGTCCAGCTCACTGCGCACCTCTTGCAGCTTGCTGTAGGCTCTCGGTGTTTGGAGCAAGCGCTTATCTGCGAGCCCGCACTAGTAATTTTTATTCGTGTCGCGCATCTAATTGCACCTTTCATAGCTAACGAATATACACTGAGTCAGCAACGACATGGGCGTATAAATCTTGGAGAATTAAGTAACCATGCTTTGCTGCTATTGCCATTTATGAATACAATTTACACAAATTCTTGGAAATATACTTGCACTCGTTTAAGGAAATTAAGCTTGTCTCAGGAACAAAAATAAAATTGTGGGGTTTTACGTGCCAAAACCACGATCTGATTATGAGGCACGCCGTAGCGGGGGTTTCCGGAAATTTGTACCACCTGGGGTTCTTTAACGTGCACCTAAATCTAAGTACACGGGTGTTTTCGCATTTCGCCCCCATCGAAATGCGGCCGCCGTGACCGGGATTCGATCCCGCGGCCTCCTGCTCAGCAGCCCAACACCATAGCCACTGAGCAACCACGGCGGGTTGTCTGAGGAACAGTGCAGCCGGATTTTTGTGGTGCGTTAAAGGGAATAACGCTGGCTTCCATGGTTTTAACTGCATACATATGTTAATTAATTAATTAATTTAAATACTCTCAATGCCACGTGGGGTGTTACAGTTAGGAGTGGGTCTCAATACAATAAGTGGAAATTGCGGTTTTGAAGGATGATGGAACGGGGTTGCTGACAATGGAGGCGGGGAGGCGGTTCCAGCTGGTCGATGTCCTTGGAATGAAGGTATAAGCGTGTAGGTTTGTACGTGAACTTGGGGCGTGGACCTTGAAGTTGTGATCGGTGCGTGCTGAAATATAATGAGGAGCAGCGAGTAGTGCATTCTTGAGGTGATGATTGGTATGGTATATTTTGTGGAATAGCCCAAGCCGCGCCATTTTTCTTCGTGTCGTAAGGTCAGGGAGGCCCAGGAAAATTTTCATTGCAGTAACACTTGCGATGCGAGAGTAATTAGAAAGGATGAAACGGGCGACTCGGTTTTGAATAGCTTCGAGAGAGGAGGTAAGCGAGGCAGAGTGAGGATCCCAGATACAGGCGGCATATTCGAGTTTCGACCTTACAAGTGTTTTATACAATAACAGTTTTAAAGAGATAGGAGCCAATGAAAAGTTTCGGCGAAGGAAACCTAACATGCGATTAGCATTGTTAGCCACGAAATCTATGTGAGTTTGCCATGTCAAGGTATTAGATATATGAACGCCGAGGTATTTATATTAGCTAACAGCTTCTAAGATAGCATTATTGAGAAAGTAAGGATAAAGGGCAGGAACATTACTGTTACGATATACTCTCATTACTTTGCATTTATTTACGTTCAGTTTCATTAGCCATTGAGTACACCATGCTTGAAGGTAGTTCAGATCAGCTTGAAGCAGCAGTGCGTCACCTGGTTTAGTTATCTCCCGGTAAATTACACAATCGTCAGAAAAAAGTCTAATTTGTGAGGAAACGTGGTTAGGAAGATCGTTAATATAAATTAAGAAGAGTAACGGTTCGAGAACGGTTCCTTGCGGTACACCGGAGGTTACAGTAGAATTAGGAGAGTCATAGCTGTTTGCCGTGATGTACTGCTTTCGATTTAATAAAAAGCACTCAATCCACTGGAGCACGTTGGGGTCGATGTTAAGGGTTTTCAATTTTAGAAGAAGAAGGCGGTGAGAGACGGTGTCAAATGCTTTTTGAAAGTAAAGAAAAATGCAATCTTCGAAATAGTTGCGATCGAGGATGTTAAAGAGACTTCACCAAAGACGGTCCAATTTTCATCATAGAGCGCAGCAGGCATAATTAATTATTTAGAGCATAACCTCTTATGTGCTCTTTCAACTCTCGACGTGTCCTATAGGCTGCATGCACCACCAAATTATCTCCTTGGCCGACCTCCTTAGCCGCTTCGGGTATCTGCGCAGGGTAAATGTTTCTAAATAAAACAAAGCGAGTTTTACTGTGCCTAATAATTCGCTAGCTATCACTGTCAATACTTATACTTTGAGTGAAGCAACTGCACATTTTTATTTTTTGAATGTTTATTTATTTGCAATACGAGGTGTCCCAAATATTATGCACCAAGATTTAAAAATATGCAAATGCCACGTAGCTGGACAGAACCAAAGTAATGTTGTTTGCCGTCATTGGGGAGGAGGAGGAGGAGGAGGAATAAACTTTTATTGCGGAAGCAGCACGGTCCTCAGAAAACGTCAAGCTCGGAAAAACACTTTTACGTAGCACTTATTGAGCAACTGAAAGCTGTATCTCGACTTTTTCATGTTGCTCTACAATTTTCTCATTGACACTTTTCATCTGATTATAATATTTGAGAAGTTGATTGATTAATTAAGACTAATTATGTAATTTTTCGGAATGCTAAAATAACCTGAGTATCGCTTGGGGATACTCAGGTTATTTTAGCATTCCGGATAATTACATAATTAGTCTTAATTAATAATTAATTAATTAATTAATTAATAATAAGCACTGTCCAGAATAGCACTCCCGGTCTGCTACCCTGCACTTTCGTTGAGGAAAGGTTGGTCGTAAAGACGAAAAGAAGGAACAGTGAACCAGGTTGAATCAAAAGAAGGTTGTCGTGTTTGTACAAATGTCGCTCACATAACGCAGAACACTTGCGGCGCTGAAGAGACTTCGGAATGTACGGCCAAACAGCATGATTGAAGGTATCCACTATCACAGATTACGGAATACAGCAGCCACCCAAAATGACCGAGTTTCCAAGGCTGCAAACAACTGCGATTTCGATAATTTATTTTATTTATTTATTTATTTACCAATACTGCAGGCCCTTTAGTGGGCCCAAGCAGGAGGGGCATAAGAATACAATACTGCACAATGAGAATTGCATCGCAATGACAGCAAAAAACAAGAACAAAAAAAAAAAAAAAAAAACATGAGCACTTATTTACAGTGGGGCATGTTAGAGCAGTAACAGGAGAAAACTTATACAAATGCAAAAGATGACTATGGATAAGAAACAATCAATTTGTCAATAAATAAACGCAGCGGGCTTGACCAGAATCGGTGGGTCAATATTCGGATTATCACCATCGACACCGTAGACAACTCCCGTTGTGGCGTCTCTGCCCCGCGCGACTCAAGTGTGAACTCTGAAGCTCCCGAGATCCATGATGTTGGGCAGGGTGCGCCCGGATGTACAACACCTATGGCCAGGGCATTTTATTCATTCTTCCGTCAGCTGCATCTCACGGTCTTAATGTCATCCTACTCGAGAGCCGTGAAGCACGCCGAGATACCTTGCCGTTTGAGATGTTTCAATCTGTCGAAAGGAACTGTGCCTCTGGGACGAACATTTGGACAAACTGACCGCTGTTTATGTAACGATGTACATAAACGTGTTGTTTTTAGGCATGAAATGCTTTTAGCTCCCGTTGTCGGCGACCTTCAAGTTACCTTGAGTCAAAAGCCAGAGCCATTATCCAGCACTGAAACAAGGTCCGGGCATCGTTACGAGAACAAACCAAAATCATCCGGGCAACCAGCGAAAAATTAAGAAATTGCGGTCTCTAGCCCCCAACTCTTTGTACAGGACCGCATTACATACGCTAATTACTGCCCGAACAAGTTGCAAAAAATATTGCTTCCGAGTTCTTCCTAGTGTTTGTTGACAATACCACTCAAGCTGTAACTTCTAGTACGCTGAAGTTTAATTTGCTATTTCCAATAGCGACGTTCAAAAGGAAGATACAGGGCACCATAGATTTGATTGTCATCTTTTGGCGCCGAGACAGGGTTGCCTGTGCTCTTTTCAACGCCAGCGGTCCGTGAGTTCACGGCGCGGGTTTTGCGCCGGCTCGAGAGATGGTGCCACGCTGCGTCACCAAGCCGGCATGCAGCGTCCGGCGCGTCACGGATGGCTGTTTGGCCGAGACAAGATTTGTAATGAGGTTCTGTCTGTGACAAGAAACTATTGCGTACATATGGAGCAGTGCACAGCATGGCGTGGTGCGGCGTGGGGCGGCGTGGTGCTGTGTGGTGTGGTGTATTGCGGACATGCACTGCACCCATTTTAAGATTGTGGCTAGTATCATCTCCAAACAATCTGCTTGACCGGTAGCCATTTCATGCTTACATCTACTCTCAATTACGGGAGAGCCAGCATTATTGGTCAACGTCGCCTCGTTTCCTGCCCTCTCGGCTAATTTAACTGGTCAAGCTCCAGGCCTCTTGGCCAACACTGCCCCTGGGGCTGAGGAGCCCCATGAAACAGAACCAAGCATACAAGTAAAATGGTGTGTTGACAAGGTCAACGGGTGTCCTGCACTGTCGACTCACTTGGCTGCGGATAGTTGCAGAGGATCCTCCCATTTGTTTTGCGTAAATACAGGAGACGGAGAAAGCAGCCTGTTATGATAGACACAAAGTCCAGCTCCGTACATCAAGTGCCTATACACTTTACGTTGATAAGATTAATATAATCTAGGTATCTCGTTCGAATCCTGTGCGGATTTTTAAAAGCACAAAAATTAAGAGACTTAGCTCAAAACAATGTAATCAATTATTGTGTCTCAAGCCGCCGCGATTTCAGACATAGGTGCGCGAGGGGTCGCTAGTGCGCGAACCTTCGCGCACCAGCGTTTTCACAGACTCACGAGCGGCCATCAAAGCTTTCGAATCGGGTAACCTAGCCCGAGAGGCTGCCTCCAATCTGGAAAAGATAACAAACTGTGGCACTCACTTCATCTCTTGGTTTCCCGCCCATATGGGTGCGGACGTTCACCAGAACATACCTAACCTCAACGAGCTTGCCCATGACCGTGCGCGAGATCTCACGCGCCGCGGGGGCATGGAGGCCTTATGGGGACAGGATGAAATTCAGCATAACGATCCGCTCTTTACTTTTCACGAAATAACCTCTCACTATCGGCTTAGTAGAAGGGCCTATCCTCTTCCTCACCCGAAGTTAGACAGGTCTCAGTCGGTTACACTTAGAACGCTCCCGACGGGCTCATTCCTCTCGCGGGGCTTTCTCAGCCGTATCTCCACAGACATCGATTCAAGATGTCCGGACTGTAATGAGATTTATTGTTCCTTAGCGCACATGCTCTGGCGATGCCCCGCGTTACCTAACGGCCCTCTGTCTAGCGAAGCCGACTGGGAAGAGGCGCTCCGGAGCCCATCGCTCCAGACACAACTTCAGGCAATCCAGAGGGCCCAAGAAAGGGCGGAACATCACGGTATTCCTGCCCCGACTTGGACGCGGCCAGCCGTTTCCGCGGGTCTCCGATAGGGGCCCCCGCGCAAACTCCTCAGGATCAAACAAAGTTCACTGTCTGTCTGTCTATCGACAGGTCCATTCAACCTCTTCGCAGGTACACATCGGAAACAGCGTCAGCCGCTATGAACTAACCCGTAAATGTCCGCAAGGATTTGCAAAGGCACTCTTTAGCCGATGCTGGAGTAGTCACAAAAGTCACACAAATTTGCAGAAGGTTGTTTGAAAACGATTAGAAACTTTAATAAGGCTTTCCGCCGGCTGCTGTGGCGCTCGCCCAACTTGAGTTCCAACTGTGTTATTAATTATATGGCTATAGAATTTTCCAGACTATCTTTGTCTCACTACTATACACACCGGGTCTACTCACTGTCCACAAAGCTTCACCTCGATGAATCCGCTTTTGAGGGTTCTTTGTATATACGCTTACGTACAAAACCTCCATTTACGCCCGAGTGAAGCGTACCGAAGGTTAGTCCGCCAGAGTGATTCGATCAGCCGGAGGAGAACGCGGAAAAGCGGGACGAGCGCCTAGCTGTTGACGCTGTAAAAGACAGACAGACCAAAAAATGTTTAATAGCAGTAGCTTAACATATCTATTATTATGAAAAAAATGGATTAATTTGCATAAATCTTAATTATTCCAAACAACACCTTTAATCAATCCAAGAGAATTTTAACAAACGCAGCTGCTGTGCTTGCGTATTGCAGTGTGGCGTGATTCGTGCATATCCTGGCACACATGCAGACTATTTTGCGCCACAGAACAACTTTTTGTTTCTAATTGAAGATGCAACGTTGTTGCGGATAAGGGCTGGTTGGTATCTGGCTCCTGCATGCTATTATAGACTAACGCGAGGCCCTCATTCACTGCAAACTCACCTGACCGTTTCTCATTCATCAGCTTTTTCGCACGACATGCCATTAATGCAGCTCGGGAGTTGTGAGTTTTGGTAGACAATAAAAAACAAGGCCTATCGGACTACTTCGCTGTACCAGGTCACAGTTTATATTTAACGCTGAAGCAATGTGCCTCATATGATTATTTTCGGGACACCTTCGTAGTAAGCTGAGAGAACGGTAATTCAAATGTTTGTCAGTCATCATGCATCCTCACAAGTCATTTGCAGCACTGTCGAAGGTGCGAGGCGCACACAGGTAATATCATTGGCAGCGTAATTTTGTTGCGGGCGTAACTGTCTGATTATTCGAGGGACATTCGGCCTTCCTATAGGCCAAGCAGTCCTGCAGTTTCCACAGTGTTGCAAACGACTTGTGAGATGGAGTATAAGTTAGATTACAGGTTTCGACAGGAAGCGGGCGGGAGGACCTGCCCGAAATTCCTTTTGTCGTTAAAAGGTGTTTAACGTCGTATGCACGTCGTATACCAGGGCGTCTGTCAAACGCCTGTGATTGTCGGTGGGCCGACTAAGGCAACAAGAAACCGTGCAGCGTCATCATTGTTATTAGACCCTTTTATAATATTTGTATATCCTGCCACACTGTGCGAGAAAAAAAAAAGAAAAAACTATAGAGAGCTGTTTTTTAATCAGACTCTGTGAAAGTTGAGAATCCAAGAGAAATGCTTTTCTGTGAAGCTTAAAACTATAGATTGTTATTTGGTCTGAGCTGCAGCTCTCGTATACTATTTTATTTCTCAGTAGGATGCTTGAATTGTTTTACTTTACGAGGCCATGAAACGCGCGCAAGTGGTATCCGGCTGCATATATTTCAAAGTGAACGGATAGTCGGCATGCTCGCCGGGATGCGGATTAAGCGTCACGTGCATCGTTCAAGAATAGGCTCATACGCAGGACGCAAAAAAGAAAAAAAAAAAAAAGAAAAGAAAAAGAAACAGTCAAGTTCGCCGTTTTCTGTCACTAGTTTATTTTTGTTTAGAACGTTTTTACAGCGCCTCTCACAACTATATACACGTGCACGGACGACCGTGAACCGGGCGAAGGGCCGCCAATAATGTGAGATTGGCAAATGTTGCCAGACGTGGACGCATCCTGTGTCGGAATGGGCTACACTTGGCCGATAAGCCTGCTCATCTTCAAGGGCGCGTATACTTTTTCGCACTCTTATTGCGCGCAGGCGCAGGATTTACGTCACCGTCCGTAATACGCGTGCCACATATACGGCTAAAAATTGACTCTATATTACTCGATGGTGTACAAATAGTTAGCAAACACGCGCGATTCTGTCAAGATTCGCTTAACCTTCTCTCTTGTTTCCTTTCGCTTACTCTTCGGAAGAAATACAGAAGCAGTGCATCGCAAATGCTGCACACCTTAATACCGACGGCCGTTCCAAGGATAGGATTAATGAGGTCGTTAATTGCGCAGTTAAGCAATAAAATAAAAAGAAACAAGAACCACAACATCAACTTAAAAGAGGCACTAGGCGGGATGGGTTACACCGGGATATATTTTCTTGAGGGGCTCTCACGCTTTATGTTGTATGTTGCTTCTACCCCGGCAGGGGAGAGGCTGCAAGTGATACATATATGAAAGCTAATGGGCTGTTTGCGTCAGATTCAGTGACAGGCGGCCATGCATCAGGCACTACTGATGCCGCAGCCCTATTACAAACATTTCTTCGCGGTTGATCCGAGAGTGGAACGCACAGACGTTTGGACGCACGTTACTATCAACAAGTCATGAGCGTGCGCGTGTTTGGTATACGCTGAGAGGAGCCTGAGGCCATCGTGGCCAAGCTTCTGGGAAAAATTCTGCAATAATTGTTGCGTCAAGCTAAGCGGTAGCTGGTGCCGTAAAGCGATAGACATGCCGAAGAGCAATAACCCTCACTGTTACAGGCTGTAACAAGCACGCACAAATAGATGAAATGGTGGAGTTTATCGCAGTGGAAAACGCAATGGTTCATGTAGCGCAAGAGGTGTTGCAGTGAATTAAAGCGGGACGTTTTTCTTAGTAGTGTTTCTTTCAACTTTAAAGTGGTGCTTTTTTTTTTCTCTTCACTTTTTCTGCGTGAGGGGTTGTGAAGATACCCACTTTGTTTATCTTTTGAGGACATTGAAATTCTAAGAAAAGCACAAAAACGACGCAGAGAGAATGTTAGAGAGAACCTTATAGCTAGCGAAGGTGAGATAACTTACTGCAATATTTCTGACTGCATTTGAAGGAAGTGCGTTATGACGTCCAGTTGACAGATTAGTTCAAAACCCGCTGCGGTAGCTCAGCCGCTATAGCGTTGCGCTGCTGAGCACGAGGTTGCGGGTTCGATGCCGGCCGCTGCGGCCGCATTCCGATGGGGGTGGACTGCAAGAGTGCTCGTGTACCGGGCTTTCGGGGATCATTAAAAACCCCAAGTGCTCAAAATTAATCCGGTACAGTGCTCCACTCCACGGCGTCCCTCATGAGTCACAAATCACTCTGTAGTTTTGGGAAGCTGAACTACCACAATTTAACTTTTAATTACCTGAAGAGTATAGCCAAATGGTTATTATTGCGCCTTTGTCTTCCGCATTAAGCGCCTTGTATGACAGAACTTGTACCGTCATTCGCTCAAAAAGACACGCAGTAAAGGCTCTTCTTTTGCGGTGCGCGAGCAGCGGGACGAAAAAAAAAAAAACAATGAAGACGACAACCGGATGCTTTATTGGTTTGAGCTGCATGCGCTTGGGGTCACTTCGACGAGAGAGCGTTCAGCCGAAGGTCGTCTTTGTGCTTTTTTACATGCACGCGTCACGGCGTTTTAAGGAAGGCCCAGGAAAATTTAAATACGAGAGCCGACGAACCAAGACGAAGCTTGGAGGGCCGCTTAGCCGTCGTGACTCTCGTTTCTGGTCATCCTCTCCTGTGGAGGTAACCTTTATTTTTTTTCTTGCCTCACACTTCACTCGCTTCCTCGCCAAGTGGCACGATTCGCCCCTCTCTGCGACGCATAGGGCACATGTCAGTGTTGGTGGGACCACCGGTAAACTGGATGCTCCCGAAGTAGTGGAGAGAAGACCTTCGGAGATGTCCCGACCGCTCGGAGCTTCCCCCTTCCACTGTATTGTGGCCGGACCACCTGTACACGCGCCGCTGAGTATTTCGGAAAGGGGAGGGAACGCACAGTTCGCGCACCTCGCCTGTGCACATACACACGCTGGCGGCCCTCCGAAAAGAAGTGCGACGCTCCGGCTCTCGACATTCTACACGTCTTTCTTGATTTACTTTCGCACTTCTCTCTTGAACCCTCTGCTGGTAGCGTGCGTTGCCACTGGCGCCTCCCTCTCCTAATAAAAGGGTGTGGCCTGGAGATTTCTATAAGAAGCGCTGCCGTCGACTGCACTCCGGACTGATCTTCGCCGATTCACATCGCGGTTAAAGTGCCCGCAGGCAAGCGGTGCCACCTCACTCGGCTTCGGGAAGCCGCCCGTTGCACAAGCTTGGCGCTTGTGCACTGTTTGCTTAGGACTCACCGCCTCCTCCTATAAGCCATGAGGTCTAACATACATTTCAAGGTAAGAATGATCAGGCATCATTTACTTTAGCTTTAAAACGACAAAGCTACACGTCGCTTGGATTTATTTACTCTCTATTATTTTCCCTTCAGAGCAATAACTATCCTAGGTTCATGCATAATGTGTATCGCCGAGTACATGCGCAGAAAGATACGAAGTGTGAATAAGGAAGTTTCTGGTATGTGAGTGCTAGCGAGTTATAGTTGGTATAGTCTATACGGGCTGATTATTATGGTATCTAGAAGTGCGTATTTGTGAAAGCCACGCCTTTGTATCGGAAGATGTGACTTTAGAGAGTTTGCTTTACTGGTGGGCCTTCCAGTAAGGCTGTGCCATGCCCAACACGGCCGTCACCCCAGGTGCCATGCATTGTTAGCTTTGGAATCATGTACCATGGCTTTCATAGCACTATGTCAATCATCATCGACGCTTTTGTCATGGCTCCGTGAAAAGTACTGACATCGGCTGAAGGCGACGAACGTATTCGTAAAGCATTGATAGCTGAACATGTGCATGATGCCAGTTAATAAGAAGCACATGCTCAGCTATTGCTGTGTGAGTCTGGTATATGCGTTGCACGATATCTCACCTTTTATGTATATATATGTATTTTTTACTGCTGTTTGTTTACGTTCCGTCTGTGTTGACATTCATCACGCTGTTTCTTGAGCTACCGCACATTGCGTGCGCACGTCTGATTTATTTCAAATATTATGGTGTCACACGGAGCAACCATCGTGCAACTTTTTATTCAAGAGTTGATGAAAACTGCATTTTTCACTCACATTTATTTATTTTTGAAGTAAACTCGGCAGTATCCAAAAGATGCCTCTTGGAACTCTCTTTTATATGTTCTTTATATCGTTTACGTAATACTGTTGACAGAGGTGACGGGGTGCTGAGAACGCCATTCCGTGAGGGGGCGATGACCCGAAGGCGTGATTTCCGAAAAAGAACCCCTTGCGGAAGAGCTCATTCATGACGAGGAGAAGGTGTGCGCAGTGAAGCGGGGATAAAAGGGCGCATTATGCGTGCCACTTCGCACAGTGTCCTCCGTTTCGGGGGAAAACGCATGATGTGACATAAGAGAGTGAACTTCATCGTGCTGACAGGCGGAATTTGTGGCACGGCGCAAATATGTGCACCGACTTCAAGTTTATCCGCGAAGTGTGGGCGCGTCGATCTGCACAACACGTCGCGTTGCGCTGTATGCTTCACTGCGATTAAGCCGCTCAGCCTTCTTGTGTATGTGTGTTCTGCAGGCATGCTGCAGCTGTAACTCAAGACATGGCGATCATTAGAGGAGATCATGAAATCTTTAGAGGAGGCACGTGCATTGGCAACAAACATTAAGAGTAAGAAGTGAACTTGGGCTGGCTGAACATGCGATACGAATATGTTTATGCTTAATGGACCAAGGTTACACACACCACAGGTTCATGTCCGCTTAATATCATTATACTACGTAGTTATCTGTAGCGTATATGTGTGGTTCCTCAGGTTACGTCATCGCCAACTCCCAGCCTTTCGTTCCACGATACCTATGCAAGTAATGCTAGATGTCTGCCCAGTAGATGTTTGTGTGGCTTTTTAGAAGGCCACCTAGAGCATCTTCAGTCTAAATATGTTATCACGATTAACGCTTCACTGCGTGACGATATAGCAGTTGTAGGCATCTCTACATACTTTTGGGGACAGGTCTTTCTTTATCCACCTATACCTATATTTCAGGCCAAATTGTTGGCAATCATTATAGCCCTTTGCACACTGCCATAAGATTTGTCGACATCTGTTATCGTAACAGGCTTTCTATAAATGGGCTCTGCGCTTAGTGGCTCCTTAAATTTTATCGTTTCTCGGACTTTTCATTCGTTGGTCCCTCTCAACTTACGGTTAGCTTACTTATTATGGATACCGTTTTACTAGGGACTATATTTAACTGAAATGGCCTCTTAATTTCCGTGTAGTTTCTGTTTTACCGGTTATGACTTACGTCTCACCAAAAAGATACATAAAATTTCGCCTGAATCGGGATACCGCAAAGCACGCAGTGTTATCGCATTATGACTTCCAACCACCTGCAATTCTTTGAGTATTCTCAGCAGTGACCTACACGCCTGTACGAAGTTATATGTACAAGGTTTCGATGGCCTTGTTCCTCCGTTAAACTTTTATTTACACAGTTCTGGTCCGATGCAGCATTCCCCTTTATGCAGTGTTAGTGCCGAACCAGAAACTATTGATAATTTTAATGCTGCTGTCGAATTTCGGCGCAGAGACAAATCGAGTTTTCGAAGCTCTGTTTCGATAGCCTTGGACATCCATAATTTCATCAATTATCCTTTCTTTCGTGGCCTCGGCTCTAGACCTCAGCTATATACCCTTCTGAGACCCGAACACAACTGTGGGATATAATCGCTCTTCAAGGTGGTTTTTATTGTCTACTGTCATGTTATAAACATGGAAAACAACTTTTAAAATTTAAATACCACGGTTAGATGCCAAAAGCTGCGTATCCACGTGCGTGAAAAAAATAGCTATCTCCGTTATCTCCTCATGTTTGCTATGGTAAAAACTGAATTTCATTGCTTAAACGCAGGGATGAAGATGGAACTACGTGTAGTGCATTGCCATATTGCTGCCGCGTCCGGTATTTTCACGCAATCTCAGTGATTTCGAAACACACCTCAAGGTTGCTTTCGGCCTTCTGGGACGACACAGAAGTCTAGATCAATTGAGTGCCAAATTTCTCGAAAGCGGATGATAAGAATATGAGTAAACCACTTCTTTACAGTCACACATGCACTGTACTTCATACCTAGAATGAATATTTTGCGTAAAACTGAGTGAATCCCGAAAAAAATGTTGAAGGCAATGTTATTGTACACGGGGTCTTAGGAGGATACAGGGTTGCTTGCCTTGTCCGATGTGCGACACAAAAAGACTGCTGCTCTAATTTGATATATTTATTCATCTATTTAAGAAAGAGAGAGAGAGAGCGAGATGAAGCAGGGATAGGAAATGTAGGGAGTTCAACCAGACGAGCGTCCGGTTTGCCACCCTACACTGGGTAGGGGTAAGGGAAAGTTGAAATAAAGAGGAATCAAGGCAAGTGCATTTTAAGTAAGGCAAGTAATGCAAGTGCAGAGTAAGCACTGCACGCACGACGAACGATGTCCACGAAGACTGTTAACGACCACTCAGGCAAGTGGAGTTCAAAAACCACGCCAGTGCGCGAATAGCTTTTTTTTTTTTTTTCCAGCGATGGATGTAGCCATGATCCCAGTATTTTTTACTCAAAGAATGGTCGGGACCCGGCCGATTCAAAATTAGCTAGAAAGAGAGGCATTGGACGCCGTACCGAGGACAGGTGCTTAATATATGCTCGATATTTCTGTGCCGATCGATCGGTGACACTCCAAACCAGCACGGAGGGCTACAAGTTCTGCCGCCGTAGATGTTGTTATGGGTGACACCTTGAATTTAATTTGACCTGTTTCGCTGGAACCACAAAAGCAGCCCCTGAGCTAGTAGGCATAGTCGAACCGTCGCTATAAAAATACACGTGGTCATTCTACGTCTGGTGCAGTAATAGCCGAACATTTCTCCCTGGTCAAAAGCAGTGGACGATGCGTCAGTTGCTTTTCACCAGGGAGAAATGTTCGGCATTTTTTACAATTTCGGAAACAGCTAGGTAAACTTCAAGCTGTCGTATGCACCACAGGCGAGGTTAAAGTATCTTATGATGGTACACATTCTTAATGACCAGTGATCACTCGTGAAAACTTAAAATTACGATGCCAAATATTGTGCACCTTTATTATCATGATTCCTTTAATTCATTGTGTTTCTTTTCTCGTATTATGCCTTGTTCTCACTTTTTGTTTATATTTTCTTCTCTTTCTCTTTTTTTCTTTGCGCTTACCCGCCGTGTTGGCGTAGTTACTTTTGTGTAGCGCTGCTAAGCCCGATGTTGCGGGTTCGAATCCCGGCCGCGGCGGCCGCATTTAAATAATTGCACGTTAAAGAATCCCAAGTGGTCAAAAATAAACCGGAGTCCCCTACTACGTCGTGCCTCATAATCATATCGCGGTTTTAGCACGTAAAGCCCCAACATGTAATGTTTTTTGTGCTTATATTCTCCTGTAGCTTTTTGGTGTTTTCAGTTATGCGTGCGCCAGCACTCAGACCTTAGGATCGTTCCTGGACACGTTAGATAAATGATAGATAGATAGATTGTTATTATTACTACCATCAATATTATACTCCACGGCGGGTACCCGCTTTAGGACAATGCTCCTTTGAGTGCATGTGCCATGGTTTGGGGCCATCGTCACTAACGGTGAATAAGTAACTGGTACAGGGCCGGACACTTATCTTTGACGTGATAACGTGCGTTACAAAAGCGCGTACGAACAAAAGATATTTGTTCGTACGCGCTGTATAAATGGTGCGCAGTAGTGGTGCTGAAGTGGGACGAGAGCGTAATCGGGATGACAGAAAATCATACAGAACGATGACATCTGGCAATTCATCCTTTCAGGGCGCCAACAGTTGGCGCAAGACGAGGGTAAGCGGAGAACATCGACGGGGGTTTTCGTTTTGCAGGCAGGCGATTCAGCTGGCGATGATGATGATCAGCGGATCTATCGAATACCGTATTTATACAATTATGGCGCATAGGGTAGCATGACCTTACCCTGTCAGCTAGTTAATGCTCGGAAGCTTACTACTTGGCTCAAAACACCGATACAAGACTTCTTGTATATACCTGGCTAGTTGCCCACATATCTTTCCAACAGCTACTTTTCGTAACTGAACGCATTCCTTGTAAGGCTGTAAGAATTCATCAAGAATTCATCATTAACTTTTGAAAAATATTTCATTTAACCAAAACACAAGAAACGCATGAGTAGTGACACAAAAATGAGGGGTCGACTTGTTACTGTCATGCCATTTATGGTATGCTGGAAGTATATATTCATAGTCAATGGGATACGGTACCAATTTTTCTAAACATGATGGGCCGGCCTCACACCTTGTTAACGTTAACGAGTTCTGCCTACCATACAAAGCGCGAAATGGATATCCAGAATGGCGTGTTATATACCATTTTAGTCCTGTTTCGTTGCCTTTGATATCGCAAAATGTTGTGGAGCTTCTTGAAGCACGCGTATGCTCCCGTATTGGTCGCAGCATTTTCACCTTTATCGGTCGACACCTTCGAAGTTCTACGTGCAAGAAAGATGTTTTCATCGGACGCGCAGGACACCTAGCGATAAGTAAAGAAAAAAAAAACACGAATTAATCAAGAATTCTTGTGGCTTTCAGCCACTGATTGCAAGGTCACAGTTTTAATTCCCAATTCACGAATCCGCATCTTAATGAGAACAGCGACGATGGCCTCCCGCTCATATCTGAGTCTTATGCGGCTCAATGAGTGTTATTAAGACAGAAGAAAAAGGAAGATATTTTAGGGTTTAACATGGTTCAACAAAGGTTATGCTATAGAGAGAAATGTTTGTGACGTTGGCAGTGTGCGTTTGCGTTGTTGACGTTCCGAGTGCGCGCGTGCGTTGAAGTCCCTCAGCAATAGTTTTTTTCCCTTCTGTGATATGCAATGGTGCGCAGGGGAGCGTTTGTGCGAAACTGATAACTAAAAAAAAAACCAATAATAAACGGCTTCATAACCATTACGAAATTCCGTGGAATCTTGATCTTGTTCACAGTGCACGTATACTAATGTTCTCGACGGCGGTTCGGTGGCAAAAACAACGTAAAACAGAAAACAATCACGGGACCCCAAGGAAACGTGCCGCTCGTCGGAGCAGTGCTGGCACCTGCTGAGCCGTGTCACGTTACACCCCACGTCCGAGAGGGAGAAAGGAGACGCACGAAATGAGAAGCAGAAATGAGAAGCGAGGGACGCGAGACGTACGGAAGCTTGGATGTGGGGCGCGTGTGTGGTCTGCAGAAACTGTTGTTAGCCACATGTTATCCTGACAAGCGTAGTAACTTAGTTAATAAAATAGATAAATCGAAAACAGAAGATAAGATTTCTGCTGTAAGCTTCTTGCATCTGTGACAAATCAGAATCACCTAGCCCTGCTTGAGCTAATCAAGTACTCGATAGATAATTATCAGTCTAGCATTTTGCCTATGCGTCCTTAAGCGAACTTGGTAAAGGTCACCTCGCGGTAGTCGCGCTATTTTCGTCTCTTGAATGCCTTGCTTTTAAATGGGTGGCGCTGCGGACAGCGTGCAGCAATAGAGCACTTTGGGGCTACAATAAATATGAGGTGGTGTGAGGAATTCGGAAATGGAGTAATGGTGCCAGCGCTAACGTTCGCGAACGCCATTCTGTGTTTAAAAGCAGAGATCTTGGCGGGGTCGGAACTTCACGTAAGGTCGGTGGGCCGATTGGCATTGTGAGCTCACGGTAAAACCCCAAATGGGGCAGTCAGGCTGACAAGGGATGGGCCTCTTTTGAAGTCAGAGAAACGCAAAGCAAGATTAGTTTTTAAGAAAGACTCAGGAACATGGATGAAAAGAAATGGGCGGCTAAAGTGCCCAAATATCTGTACCTCAAGAACGTGGAGACTGAATGGAGGAATTGGGGAAAAAAAGTTGGCAACTAAGTACAAGGTAATTGAAAGTGTAGGTAGACAACTCAGAGTCATCAAAAAGAAAGAGAAACAGAGAGATGCAAAGGATGGAAACAAAACACCATGAAGATTTACAAATACGGCAAGAAAGCCGGAAAGTACCAAGATATTCACCCAGCAAGACCCACAGGAAACAGTCCACCTTCAAGAAGCGCAGGTATTCAAAGCGGATGGAAGCATAAATTGGTCAGCAGTCGAGACAAGGCAGAAATATTTAGAGTATTGGTGGAAAAAATGCAGGGAAGAGATTGATAGAACCGGAGTCGTTGCAGGCATATGCAACTGTAAAATATAGAGATAGAGGTTCTAATGAAGAAAGAAAAGATCAAGGAGATATAAGCAAAATATTAGACTGCGATATATCTAATAAAATGTTAAGAAATCAAGCAGGTTAGATGACTTTATGTCGCCGCTCCATTTCGAAGGGGATGCCAATAAAAGTCATCATCATCATCATCTACCTGCGCCTGTATGCAAGTTGTTTGCTTCATCAGTATGCGAGGGGTGGTGGTGATGGCGGTTATGTTGCTACAGGTGGGGTAAACCTGCAGGCAGACCTGGCCGGCAATTGCGAGGGAGTCTCATGCCGTCGCACAGGAGTTTCCAGAAGTTCTTTCGTTAGCATTGGAGTTCTCGAGATGTTTTTCCAGGAGTACCGGGTGGGGGGGCGTGAAGGGGGAGGTGGAGCTAAAATCATGTGTGATTGTCTAAACGTATGCAGGAGTCGGAGGCTTATCATTGCTGTTTGCAGTGATTCAGTTAAAATAATCAGGGTCATTCAAGTGGGCCGATTTTATATGCCTTCGTATTAGTTCGCATCCTTGTGAACTCTCAGAAAAACAAAGCAAAGGAACAAAAAGTGGTAAGTTCTTCGGTATTTTAAAGCTACTTGCTTTATTTAGTTAAGTCTACTAGCCCCAGGGGGATGTTTTTACACGTGTTGCACACCCCTGCGCGGGCACGCATGTTAGTAGGTAGCCTTACAAATAGTATAGTCTGAGATTGTCAGATGCTGTCGGCGCTCGTACAAAGGAACCCAAGCACAGTTTGAGTTCTGCGTATGCACAGTGTCGCTGGCCTGACGCTTTGGGTACGCTAAGCTATTTGTTTCAGTTATTTATAAAACTCTGCAATGGTGCTTCTCTCCCGTCGTTCTTTTATTTTACTGCTACATCAGCTATGGGCTAGGACATGGAGGTAATGTTTCCTGCCCTTCCGATCGTCCGTGTGCATAAACTGCTTCAGCTTTTCCGCCGGAGCTCCATGGCAAACGCTGCTAAAATAAAGGGGGAGGGGGGGGGGAGGGAGGAATGCCGGAGCTCCGCAGAGCGAGGTACAAAGGTCGAAGGAGGGGGAAAACGCTGCGGCGCAGATCGCTGTATTGCTGAAAGGAGGAAAGGAGGCTTGGCACGAGGAATAGGCGAGTGTCTCGGTGCAGGGCTGCCGTCACAAAGGCGAAGCTGCTGGTGTTAGTGATGGGGAAATTTCGAAAGCTAGAGGCTAGAAATTTTGTGCAGAACACTTAATAAAGTTGGAGGTAGTTCATCTATTAATTAATAATTAATTAATTAATTATTATTTATTTATAGCTACACCACAGGCTTCGGTCGGAGCATTGAGAAATGGGTGAATCATGCAACAACATACATAATAAGAACAAATGGAAGTAACTATCAGCAGCAAAAACTGCGTCATTATGCATTTTTAGGACAAGAAATGTGCATACAAATCCTCACGGAAAAGTTCTCGCTTAGAGATTGAAAGAATGGTATCTGGATGATCATTCCAAAGTGCGATTGCTTGTCACGTGGCTAAGCCGAAAAATTAAAAAGCATTAGTTTTACCAAATGTACGTGCCAAAACCGCTCTCGCCGTAAATGAGTTCAAAAACCGCAAGAAATTATACGAAGTCTGCGTCAGTTTTTTGCCCCCTTATTTCTCTTTCGCAACCGGACATGCGCCTCGATGACCTCACCGCCTTTTCTTTCTTGGCTCTCACTTTTAGGATGCGATACCATTGAAATATTCGCACCACTCCTTCACCTTACTCGCGCATTGAGACCTCACAATGAGACTCTTGGAAGAACTTCGTCTTGTTTTTTTTTTTTTTTTATTCATTTCGCCACTTCACCCTTCTCTGCTTCTTCAGCGTGGTCAGCAGAATGTAGTTTGTTACAACTTCCTTCGCGAAGAGATTACAGATAGAAGGAGAAATTACACCAGATGTGTGCTTATTGGAGTGGAAGTGGCCTACTGTCAATTTGCAGTATATGATATATGTATCAGTGCTTGCTTCTAAAACCAAAGGAGTCGCATTTGGAACGCCGTAGTGGCACGAAATACATTTTCTTATTAACAGTGTTTTGTTTCCACGTTTCCCGCTCACAGGTTGCATACGCGTGGTCATCTATGCATTCAAGCTAATGAATTTTATTTGATTTAGAAATGGAGGCTGGAATAGCATATTCAACTGGTGACACTTCACATTGGCTTTAGGGGTTCTTTAAAACTCTGAATGGAGCATTATATTAGTGATCTGGAAAATATTATTATCTACAGGCTTATTCCTCACACCGCACAACCCGCGGTGTGAGGAAGAAGAAAAAACGACATGCACGTTCATTCCATTTTAACAACAGAATAAAAGTTGTGCATATGACATACGTAATGCATTTGTTATGTACGCATTAAGTTTAAGAAAAAAATTAAGGGGCACACTTACGAAGCATGTTTACTTCCTAAATTTTCGGCCCTGCCACAGCCGAAATGCACGCAGGTAAATGTGCTTTACTATATCATCGTGCCCTACTCATAAATCATAAATCATACTATATTTATCGTGCCCACATGAATTTTTATGTCTTTTTTGGGTGAAGGCAACTGGTCAATAAGCCCACATATGCTACCTGAAGGCATCACTGTTGCCGGATTCGAGCCCTCGTTATGTAATGAACGAGAAGAAAGGGAACCGAGGGGCCCGATTTATTAATCATATCATAAGAAGTCAGCAAACAATGACACCAAGGACAACATAGGAGAAATTTCGTGTAACTGCAATAAAGAAATGACAAATTAATGGAAATGAAAATGGAAATGAAAATCCGCCGCCTAGGTTTGTGAGTGGATGCGCTGGCTAACACTCCCAGGGTGTGTTATTGTTGTAAAAACATAAATACCAGAGAAAGTGGATGGGAAAATGGCACCGTGGTAGCTCAATGGAAAGAGCATCGCACGCGCAATGCGACGACGTGGGATCGTTCCCCACCTACGGCCAGTTGTTTTTTCATCCATTTTAATTTCCATTAATTTATCATTTCTTTAATTCAGTTATTAAGTACAAGTAATTTCCCCTATGTTGTCCTTGGTGTCATTGTTTGTTGGCTTCTTATGATATGATTAATAAATCTGGGCCTCTCGGTTCCTTTTCTTCTCGTTCATTACATAACAAGGGCTCGAATACGGCAACATTGATGCCTTCAGGTAGCATATGTGGGTTTATTGACCAGTTGCCTTCACCCAAAAAAGATCCCGTACTCCTGATGCCTGCGGCAGAAAGGATGTTCCACATCCGCCGCCTGGGTTTGTGAATGGTGGCTCTGGCTAACACTCCCAGGGTTAGTTATAGTTGTAAAACACAAATACCCCAGAAAGTGGATGGGAAAACGGCTTCGCGGTAGCTCAGTGGTGAGAACATCGCACGTGTAATGCGAAAACGTTGATTCGTTCCCCACCTGCGGCCAGTTGTTTTTTCATCCATTTTCATTTGCATTATTTATAATTTCTTTAATTCAATTAGTAAGTACAAGTAATTTCCCCTAAAAGCGGAAGTCGTGGAAGAGCTTTAACAACTCATTTCTTGCAGTCAGACGACGTAATCGAAGTGAACCTGCAATTAAGCTCAGAGAGGTTTAGGAAACACAGTATGAACGTTGCAGCTGGCGTTTGTTGACCACAAACTTTCATCTGCAGTTTAGCTAGCTAACGCTAGGTGCTTAAAAATTAAAGTTTAACGTGTCAGACACGTTAAAGAAACTCTAATCAAGAGTAGAAGCAAGTTCGAAATCACTGCGTAAACTACGAACATAGCCACATTTGGTGATGCATGTGCGAGAAAGCCATGGATTTATTTATCAATAAAAAAGCTTGATTACCTATGTGCGCATAGAACAGACACACTTCATAATAATCAGTGTGGCCACAAAATGTCTGCGTGTGCTTTTCCCGGTTTTGTTCGTATTTGCACAGCAATGTAGACGTGTCTTATGACGTTTTGACGAGCATAAGTACGCGTGCGAGAACTGGAAATAAATATGTCATTGAAATTTAGCGCTGTGTGTTTGTCTAATGTGCCTTTCCGTGTGCCTCTCATTCTGCCTGCGCCGCAAGAAAGTAGACGAACGAAAAAGAGAGAGAAAGCCACGACCGTTCTAACGTGCCATTAACCACGCAGAATCAGTGCCGATGTCAAGGCGACCGAAGAAGAGAACAAGTAAAGAGAAAAACAAGTAATAGGAAGTAACAACGCATTCGAATGAGAATGTCAAAATAATTTAATGAATGTCTCGTGAGCGCGCAGTCTTTTGCTTTCATCCTCTTCAGCGTATGCTGAAGAGACCGTCAACTTTTCTCGCCTCGCGTGCGCTTGTAGTTTCGTTACCGGCGGCTCCTTTCGTGCTGCAGCGGCGGAGAGAATGTGGAAAGGAAAAGGTGGAATTCGGCGCGCTCCCTCTGGATGGCATGCTTTCTCATTCATATGCATGTACGTAGGCGCGCTGAGGCAAAACGAGGAATCGGACACTGACCGAACCGTGAACCGCTCCAGCTTACTTAAAACGTAAATATTGCATCTGTTACCTCGAGAGTTGGCATTCGTTCAAGTTACCTCTCGCGACGTGTTACCAACTTTAGGCTTTTCCTCCTCGCAGCCTATCATAACAACGGCGAGATCTTTCTGGACTGCTTAGTTCGTTGCGGAAGGTGATTCTTCGATTCTCGAGGAGTGTTTACCTGCAATAAATTCACGTGATGACTTAGTAGTAATGTAGGGAGTGCGCACAATTATTTGCAGGAAGTCAAATAAAGATGCCGGGGGGGGGGGGGGGGGGGTTTACGAGCGATCAAAGATGTCTGTGTATGCGTTGACAGGTTCTGTTGAGTATGTTTTGTATGTTTAATGATTGCTTTCCCACTCATGTCTTGGTCCTGATTTGGACCGACAGTATCTGGAAAAAAAAAAAAAAAAGGTTATAAACACTTTGAAACACCACCTTCTTCTTCAAGGACTGCAGCCCGGGTGGGGTTTCTGTTTTCTAGTGGAGAACTGGCGTGACGACAACAACAACAACAACAACAACAACAACAACAACAACAACAACAACAACAACAACAACAACAACAACAACAACAACAACAACAACAACAACAACAACAACAACAACAACAACAACAACAACAACAACAACAACAACAACAACAACAACAACAACAACAACGACAACAACAACAACAACAACAACAACAACAACAACAACAACAACAACAACAATAGCAAGACACTTTTTATTTCGGGTTCAAGTATACACTGCAAATCTACCAAGATTGGGCTAAAGGTGTTTCGCAACGCCCGAAAAAGGCCCAGTCTCCCCTCGATAATTCAAGCGCACCCGGTTACAGCATAATGTTTACAAAATGTTACACATAATGTTTACGAAGTCACTCAGTGGAATTCGTACATGTACTATGTCGCACGTAATAGCAAGAATAAATGCAAAAATCACATGTACAAAGGTAAAACACATTTCAGCTATGCAAATTATTATATAATATGCAAAACAATATTTTAAGAAAATCAGTCATTGGTAGTCCCAAAGCATTCATTGCAGATAGAGAAATCATAACAAGGCTGAAGAAGAAAGCAAGGCAAAAGTAACGATAGTGGTATTACATCTCTCCTAATAGCAAACTGTTTAAACAATTAGAATGAACGTTACCTTTAGAATGTACCCGAAATAGAAAAGCGATTTATGGATCAGCGTTAAAGCTATGAAGTATAGTAAGTGAAAGGTCTTGAAATGCATAATTTGTTCGTGTCGTATCAAACTCATAGTGCTTATTTAGAAAATTGTAGGATGTCTTAACATTTGAGAATGTTTTGGTCAAAATATTGTTTATGATTTCTGATTAGTTTATGTATATGAATTGATACTTGTTTTAGATACTTTTGTCGAATGCTCAGCAGCCTGTGTTCTAAAAATTATCATTTTGTGCTTTTACGAAGTGACACATTTTCAATACCACGTATAGCTCTTTTTTTGAAGTATGGAAAGTTTCATTAGAGTAGTCTCTGTAGTCGTTCCCCTTATTAGTATGCAATACGGGGAATTATACGGGGTAGAGAGTAATCCAATAGCAGATTTACTCCAACGTGTGATGCATAACGAAATGTAGTTTGTAAAAGAAGTTGTTCATAGGCGTGCTTGAGTATTCGAAATTTTAATTAACGACTCAATAGCGGGTGTTATTCAATGCGATAAATTCATTTTTTTGTGTGGGAATTTTCGGATATTCTGTAAGGCCGTATAATGCGGGACAACTGCGGCTATTTACTGCTCAAGGGAGAAAACGTGACCAAGTGGCGGCTTGATTGAGCAAGCTTGCGAAGCAGGTAGTTAATTTTGTGCAATAATAACTCGCCAATGAAGGATAACTCGTTTTTGGGCTGCCCGTAAGTTTGCCGTCACTATTTATCCGAAATAAAGTTTTGTCCTTAACTCTATTGGCATATTTTTTATTGTTTGCGTCGCTAAAAGGATGTGTGATAATGTAATATTATGCCATAGGACTATGGTTATAGACAGGCACCATTTCTGATTGATATCCATAGGTCTTTCAATCTCATATCACTCTTCTATGACACCATGAACTCTCGACATGGATATCCAGTCGCGTGTAGTTCACTTGGTTTACTACTTTGGTTGCGATGACAGCGCGAAATATGGTTACCTTTCACTTTGTTTTGGGGGAGCCAGCCACACATTTTTACAGGCTTTCGGCTTTGAATCACAAATAAAAAAATACGAAAGAGAAAGAAAATGTTTTTCTTGACATACAGTTTTCATATGTTAAGCGGTATACTATGATGCAGAAATGAAACCATATTCAGAATTAGTTTCGATATTATCTAGCCTGTCCTTAACTCATTATGCCCCCTCCCTCTTAATTTCCTTCCTGTTCTTCACTGACTATCCTCATTATATGTGCAGTTTCGCTCCTAGAGCCGGGAGGCGCTGTACCCCTCCTGGTGGCAGTTGCCAGCTAGTTCTTACGTTCTCCTCTCTGTGATAGTTTTTAGCATGCAAAATAATAATAATAATAATAATAATAATAATAATAATAATAATAATAATAATAATAATAATAATAATAATAATAATAATAATAATAATAATTTATTTACCGTGCCCAGGAACAACCAAACGGTTTGAGTGCCCAAGCACTCAGACTTTAAAATATATATAAGGCACATAATGAGCAACAATCCAGCTAAAAAAAATAAAAAAAAATTGGAGGACGCTTAAGCTTCGCTTTCAAGAGTGGAACGCGATAGCGTTATCGGGCCCCGTTCGGATCGCATTTTTTATGCAATACAGAACGCGGGAAAGCCAGCTTACAAATTATGCGATATGTTAAGAACACAAATAATCATATAAACTAGACTAATGAACTGTTCAATTAACCGAATTAGTCAGAAGATTGATCCAAATCATAAGAGAAAAGCAGGAAGGTTAACTAAGACTGAGCCAGAAAGAGGAGGAAGAGATTGAGAGAGAGAGGGATGGAAAGTCAAGATTTGATGTGTACAGGAGCCGCGCCGACATAATGGAACGTCTCAGTGCTTCCAAACTTGCAAAATGGTTATAGGGTGTTGATTTCTGCAGAGTAATGAACCCAGGCCAATTTCACCCGGAAAATCCAAGCTGCAATACGAGAACGCAATTGTAACGGTTCCAGAAGACGCACATGAGTTACATGACTGTTGAGAGACATGAGCATGAGGTCACGGAATCGAATCCCGGCCACGGCGGCCGCATTTCGATGGCAGAAAACGCCCGTGTGCTTAGATTTAGGTGCACGTTAAAGAATCCCAGGTGGTCCAAATTAATCCGGAGCCCCCCACTACGGCGTGCCTCATAATCAGATGGTGGTTTTGGTACGTAAAACCGCATAATTTAATTTATTTGATTTAGTGAATTGACTCGCGAAACGGTGAGGCCTCACCGTTGCACGAGCACGAGGCAAGGAAGACTGCAGCTTGACAAGGACATGCCGTCATTCTCACCGAAAGATGAAGCGCAAACCGTCAAGTCACACATGGACCTTTGATATAGGCTCGTGACAGTAGCGTTCTCGTGCATTTCAGTTTCGATTTTTTGGATGAACGTAGCCGGACTTGATTATACACCAGAAGTTAGCATCCCCAACTTTTTTTTTTTTTTTTTTTGCTAGTCTGGAAGCGGTTATGAACCATTTGGACTACGGTCTTCGAGTCTCGCATGAGGACATATTTTCTGAATCTCGCGGTTATACAGTTCATCGGTCTATAGATTTAATTGTTACTTGTATAATTCATACCTCGAATCAATTTTAAACCTATGTCGCTATGCGAAAGGTATTCTCGAGAAATTCACTGAGCGATATCATCTCCCATAATTTTAAGCAATTTTCGAACGCGTTTTCTGAAACACCCCGTATAACGGCTGCCTTAACTTGCTTTGTTGATAATATTTTAATGAAAATTAAGCACATTTATTACGCTTGTATCATTCACTGATGTGCTCACTTCGCAATTTCTTACACGTTGCGTGTTTACTTACTGCTCTTGTTGCCTGCCCTGTGAGTTGTGGGGAGCGTACACAAACTCGCTCAACGATGTGATTCCTACCGCTTTGCTGCACTGCTCTGCCTTCATAAATTAATGTGCTTGCTGCACCACCTTGTTGTGTAGTAACTCTGACATACATGGAGATTAAATGACTTCCCAAGCAAACACCTTTCGATACTGTGAAGCGTAGAGTTTCCTACAAAAATTACTAGAGGGAACTCTCTCTCTGCGATCATTCATCTGTCATCGGAATGATGTTTAGTACATGGATTTGTCTGATCTTCGTTCTTGTGGCTTGAGACGTTCTGGTCGGTTTGTTTATTGCATACGCTTTACCTGCCTTTACTGGCCTAAATTTTGAAGCAATCCTATTTTTCTAGACGCAGAAGGCATTACCGGCATGATTATTGTGAATTGTTGCATCCTTAACGCGATATTTTGCAGAAGATGTTCAAATTCCGAAACCACAACGCCGTTTGAGGCCAGAAAGATGAAGTTTAGGAAGATGCATGCACTAACCATTGTTTCCATGCTGACTGAACCACCGTGCATGTAGTTCCCATAGACAGCGCCAGAGCTGCCTCTAGTATTTTTCGTAGGAAACTGCTATGAAGAACCCAAAGGAATCTGACACGGGGCAGTACTAGATTTTCTTGAAATGTAGGTGAAACCGCAAAAACAATACCACTTCTTATTTAATAGGGAACCGTCAAGTCTTATAGAAGGTTGTGCAAAGTAAACATACGAGTGTGTGAAATGCTCTCTTTTTTTACATTTGTCACTGTAGTATGACGCAAGAGGTACTAAGTGTGCCTGCCATCTGTCTGCTATTAAACATAAAGCTGCACGTCGTTTACTAGCAGTGCACCTGGCGCAGCGTGCCCGCATACCAAAATACGCCACCCAAACGCCGTGGTGTGTCGATACGCGAGCGCGCTTCGAGATTACAGACGGGAACAATCTTAAACAATTGAAATTGAAATTGAAATTGAATTTTATTTCTCGTTCATTCAAACGAGGGTAGGCTGAGACTAAAGGCATAAAGCCTGACAAAGGTCTCAGCCCCCACGAACGACAGGGTTGACAGCAGATCACACACATATGCACAATTTTGCGCGTTACAACAGCGTTGGTTACAGTGAAAGTTCATGGTTGCACTGTCCATGGTCATTAGATTCTTCAAATTTATATATATATATATAAAGTAAAAAAAAAGTACAGCAACAGCTAAGTACAACTAGGCATTTCAGATTCTAATGGTGCACAAAATAAACGTCAGCGAATTTCTAGAGTAATATAGAGTAACTACATGCGTAAGAAAAAAAAAACAACAAAAAAACAAAAACAAAAGAAAACACATCCTGATTGTGTGCAAAAAAAAAACATAAATAAAAAGTGGAAGTTCTGTCGACCCGCGCCACCGCCGTAACAACCGATATAGACGGGTGCTGTCAGTGCTGATGTTATCGGGGAAAAAATGAGGAAAAATTACGGAGATCTCACTCGATGTGAGAATTAATCTTATGCGAAGCATTTTGCGGGTAGCTGGCGATGCAGCATCGTTTGGGGTTATGCAAATGATCGTCCAACTGGAGGATGTATATGACCAAATTGAATTTAATTAAGTGCGGTGTTCTATATTGGTAAGGGGAGGTGTCCTTGCCACCTTACCACCGTTTTACTGTTTTCCGTAAAGCTTGACCCTTGCCTGGGCAGCATGTCCCAAGGATAATAGGATTTTTTATGGGGCCCATTCGCATCCCCCAGTGTAGGGTAGCCAAACAGACGCATTTCTGGTTAACATCCCTGTCTTAGCCTTTCTTTTTTCATCCTCCTTTATGCGACCCTTTGAATGTGACTGTGTCGCCGTGCAATAAATACCATGAAAGAAAAAGAAATGTTCCAATGGGTAGAAGCGTTTTGTGCTGACAGACTCGAGTGGAGGTCGGACAAATGGACACGTAACATCTTTTTTATTGAAGAAGCCCGAAACGAAGCCGGACAGGAATTTACCTACCTACCAGAAAGTTTCTGGTGTGAGGGGCATACATTGCTTCACATTAAAACGCTGACTTTGCCTGTTTTTTTCTAAAGAGTAGCCATGCGTTGTTGCCCTCTCGGAGGCAGTTCCCTATTTGTCCTTTGAAATATGTGTGCTTTCATCTGAATGAATGAATGAATGAATCAATCAATCAATCAATCAATCAATCAATCAATCAATCAATCAATCAATCAATCAATCAATCAATCAATTTTATTAACGCGCCTAGAAACAACCTGCTAGTGTTGGTATGGGCGCATGTGAAAATGGGTATAATATACATAAACAGCCGGTCAAGCGTCCATCTCACAGTATTTGTCTGGGTACAATGAAATGTGGTCATCCGGTCAAGAAATCAACTGTCGCCTATTCAGGGTAGGTATAGACAGACACTAGAAAGACATGAAACAAAAGCAGTATTCGAAGAAGCGTCGTGACACCACGCATGATCACTAACATTTAGCAAGACATATAGATATACATGAACAAACAGGAATAAAAGTACACATTATATATATATATATATATATATATATATATATACATATATATATAGAAGAACAATAAAATTTCTGGAAGTGTGGACACCAAGCATGGTCAACATTACGTGGAACAAGACGGATATATATGCGCACATCAACAAACAGGAATAAAGAGTACACATGGTAAACGATAATGGTTTACAATATAACATACAAAAAGAACATGTAAATTTCTGGAAATATGTTATGACAGGGATTCGAATGCTGCTTGGAAAGTGGGGAAATGTTTGGGAAGTATGTCAGTTTCATCTGAGTGTTCGTTGCAGGCCCACAGAATCTTGGCCACCGGATTATTTGAGATGCCAGAAGTAGATACATGAAGAGGTCTGGAAACCCTAGTTATTTTTCGCGGAATTCTTAGACTGACCTTATCTGCTATTTCTGTACGATCAATGTGACCATTTACAAACCTGAATAAGAAAGTTAAGTCACATTTGGTGCGTCTGCAATCCAGGTATTCTAGACCGAGCGAGGATTGAGAGCGAGGCTGTTGTTCACAGCCGACCTGCCTGGAGCGCCGATATCGCTGTACAGAGACACATTTTCTCTGAACTCTGTCTATTCAATGATGCTGCTGCTGCTGCTGATGATGATGATGATGATGATGATGATGATGATGATGATGATGTTTTTCAGTGATTTGATCCTGTGCATGGAGTGCTAAAGGCTTGGCAGAATTATAAGAAATTTTGCAGGCGCATGGTCAGTAAAACGAATATCACAACGCGTGAGTGGAGGCCGCTTCTCCTTCGCGCCGATGCCACCAAGACAAAACACAACATTAAAATGTTAATATAGGTGTATGTGTAATTGCAAGTAAATCGACGCGGGTTGCCTCATGTATGAGAAGAGACGCACATTCGTGTGCTGCGCGGAAGTGTAACGATTGTTGCGAATGCGGATGTGAGGGTTTCACAGGGCTGTTAACAAATCTTGTCACCTGACTGCCTTTCTAGCTCCTGCTGGTCGGCCTGATAATCGGCGTGGGATCGGCCGCCGAATCGCTTCCTGTTGGTGCCACTGAAGTGGATCGCAAGGACGACGTAAGACTTGGTCATTTGAGAAGCTCTATAGGGCTACCCATCGGCCTCAAGTGTTAAACCCGCCAATGAAATATTGCGGAGTGCACTGTCAATACATTTGATACACCCAGTATTTGGATATATTGGGACTCGCATATAAATAATGGCCATTCAAGGTGAAACAGTTTGCGCGGGTTTGTCAAAAAACTGAAGCGATAGAATGAGGGAAAACAAGCTCATTGGTAATTGACGCAGTATGATTGGTATTTAAACTGAATTTTACTTTATTCTTGCACTTTTGCTTTGTGCTCTTGCTTGCCAAATGTCAAAAGAAAAATAGCGTGACACATCAATTGGTAAATGTAGGATTAATATTCAAGAATAAATTATTCTGCACTTTGATGCCCAAAAGGGTTTGGGCATCAAGTACATCAAGTAAACTTAAATTTTGCCATCAACTCAGAGTTCCTTCGTTTAGTTTGGGGGGATAAGGGGCCACCAGTTTGTGAAGCTTTTGTATATGTACATTATCGCGTTAATTGCGCTTGAAAGGAAGACAAGGCTAACGGTGTTGTTCGTTGGCTGATGCCAACAAACTACACTCTTAGCCTTGTCTCGAACAATAGTGAACACTGCAATGTCTTCGAAGAGGAGCGAATCAATGCGCGTTTTGGCGTCGGCAGTATAGGTACACTCATAGTCATATAAGTCTGGAATGTATTTTATGTTTATAACCTTGGTATAGTTTTGGTGGCTCGATTTTTGGCATAAATCATTGTAACAAGATTTCGGCATCACCCGGTTTCACTGAATCAAGTACGCAGCGTACAAACAAGAATTTATTATGATTGATTTCGTTTTGTCTGGCCCCACTAACAATGTAGAATATTAGTTTCCTACTTTGTCTTTCTCTATTATTTATTCCCCGTGCCAGCTGTAAACATAATTGTTTTTTTTTGCGTTTTCTTCATCTGGCGGTTCCAGGCAATCAAAAGGCATGTCACGGTGGATACACCAACCACGTCATCGAAGCCTCTGGTTCCGATCACTGCCGAAGCACAAGTCAGACCTGAAGCATCGGGAAGCGCAACCCTCGATACTGGACCTTATAGCAACCACAGAGATTTTCTGCCTCTTCCAATGAGCAAACCGACCCATGAATCACTCGTGCTTATGCCGAGTCCCATGTATGGACCTTTCGCAGTACCTTTCCCCATGCCTCTCTCTTACCATCCAATGCCACCGTTGTCTCTGAACGTGCCATATGTGATACATAGGCACCCATTTCTTGGCGCCGGCAGCGCGGGATACCCATTTCAGATATTCCACGCCCCAGCACCCTTCATACCGGCGCTGTCTTATCTTCCTCCACTTCCGCCACCTCCTCCTGGTTACCCGCCTCTGCCACCTCTACCTGGTCGTCCCGGGGGACTTCCATCGCCCCCTCAGGCTCCGAAGCCACCGCAGCTGCCTAGCCTTCCGAAGCCTCAACTACCGCCAACTGGGACACCTCAGATTCCTCCCAGGGTGCCTTCCCCGCCTAGGCAACCGCCCAAGATGCCGTTGCCGAAACCTTCCCCTCCTGTCAGGCCAGCACCCCCCGCTAAGCGGCCCGTATCACCCCCGAGAAAGCAGCCGCGGCCACCGACAGTGAAACCCCCGTCGCAGCCTTTGCCGGTTCCCAGACCACTGCCAGCGCCTAAGCCAGTGCCCAGGCCTCCGACTCTTCCCAAGCAACCGAAGCCCGAGAAAAAGCCAGAGCCCGAAACGGGACCAGTTCCCTTGCCAGAGGACGAGGACGACACCGAGATCGCCGACCCAATATCCGATCCGCCTGTGCTCTCAGAAGAGAATAACCCTGGGCGCGAAGAATTTCCGAGTTACTACGAACCCGAGGCGCTTTTAGCCCAGGTTGCCGCGGAAAAAGTCACCGATGCTGCCAGCACTACAGCAGGTGATACTAATAGCCGTAATGGTGCAGCCGATTTGAAGTCACAGCCGGGGTCCTCTGTTTACGATAGCCATGTCGTGGAAGTCTGACGACCACAGGCTGAACATTATGTCGTGCGGCGTATCGATTCCTTCACTTTGCGTCTGAGCTGCGTTATTCAAGAATGCATTCATTTGCCGCATATGCTAACAGCATTGATTTCGCTTTCCTAGTAACGAAGATCCATGCGCTTTTATTATTCATTATAAAACGCGTATTTATTTGTATTCACGCAGTACCTCACTTCATGTTCAACTATGAGCGCCAGAATCGGTCGTTCATGTCTCGCCTTCAGTACATGTTGCAATGCCGAAATAACTGCAGTGACTCTATTGAAAATCAGTCATCGTATTGCATCACAAGCTTGAGCTCTTTTTTCATCAAGTTCGAATGTTATTGAGTGTGGGAACTTTTCGTCTTTTTTTTTTTTTTTGCTAGTATGTGCACACCAGAGTGCACACACTGCTTCCTCAGCGCGAGGCTTCTCCTGGCGAATAAATTTCTTGCGGGTCTCGAGAAGCAAGTTTGCGTAAGCAACTGAAAGGATAGTGTGACGTCTCGCGTGAGCTAGGGCCGCTAGTATACTGATCCATACGGGGCCGTATTTTGCACTGATCTACTTAATTTTTCATTCTCTTCTTATCCATCATGCCGAGTGGCCGATTGCTGCGACATCAGTGGCACAGCGACATCCGAAGCGACGAAAGGGGAAAAGAATGAGGAATGAATTGAATCGCCGCGAAATATGACCCTTGAGTGTATTTTATACCAACTAGCAGTTATGCTATATTGACATGCCTGTAATCAATTACTTTGACCAGGACGACCGACACTGTGTTTGTTCATCAAGTGGTATATGTCGCTGTTGAAATTAAATTGCCCTTAAGGATTCACCAGGTGGCTAGAACGAGTACTTTTGTATCTGTGTGGGCACATGTGTGCGTCTGTCTGCGCAAGTACACGAAAACAAGATATGAGAATAAAGACTTCTATAAAATGCTTCTATAAATTTTTTACATTACTTTAAATGCAAAAGACCGGCACGAACCACTTACTTCACTGATGTTTTGTGATGCTTTCGCTTACATATTAAATGTTTTGAACACTACCGCAACTTATAAGGATGATACAAATAAACGACTAGTGATGAACAGAAACGCCTTTGAAACCGATGCTGCTAAATCATACCACGGTCTGCTGCATTGTGTTGTATACCCAGACGGCAAGGAATTTCGTGTACTGAAATTTGCGTGCACGTTAAGCAGTGCGTGCTGCATGCTATATAGGTGACACATGGAGCGTGTATTCAGGAGGACTCAAGAAAAGCGAGCTAGCGCAGATATATCTGTTTATTGTTCTTGTTTAACACTCGTTTGTGCGCGCGGTGTGGGAGTCGGGAAGCACAAACTAACGAAACATATTGTGTTATCCCTATACATACTGACCTTGGCATACGTTAAAAAACCCGACGAGGTCAAAATTATTCAGGAGTCTCCCATTTGTTCGGGAGATGAAATCCCATATTTAAATTTTGTCAATAAGAAGGAATTCTTGTGTACGTAGATGGAAACGTCGAGTGAACCTGCCATGGTTGCTTAGTGGCTTTGGCGTGGCGCTGCTAAGCACGAGGTCGCGGGATCAAATCCCGGCCGCGGCGGCCACATTTCGATGGGGGCGAAATGCAAGAACGCCCGTGTACCGTGCATTGGGTGCCCGTCAAAGAACCCCAGGGGGTCAGAATTAATCTGGAGTCCCTCACTTAAGCGTGCCTCATAATCTGATGGTGGTTCTGGCACGTAAAAGCCCAGAATATAATTTTTAAACGTCGAGTGATGTATGGGTTCTCTCTCCTTTTTACATGCAGAAGGGATAAATCTCAACCCCAATCCTACAGTAAATAATACAACTGCAGCTTCTTGCGGTTTAGACGCACTTGTGAGAAGCGTTGCTCTCGGCCGAATAAGGCTTCCGGTTCTGTAGCGGACAACGAAAAAAAACATTCGACGACATGATAACGGGGAAGTGCTGGTGTCCCTGGGGCAAAATGTCGAGTGTTTTGTCCCGAGACCTTCATACATTTTCCTACGTGTACTCGGACACTTGACTCACAGACGGGCATAAATAAATGAAGGCATGCGGGCTAGGCGGCGCCCAAGGCGACGCGCTCCTACGCGCTACAAGGTGTCGTTCCCGAGAGCCGCGTGTGCGGCGAGCGGCGCGCGTGGGCGAAGCCGGGCGCTATCTGCCGCTATCGCCGAGCTCGAACTGTCGTCGCCATTGTCGATCCAGTTGCGTGCGCCTGGATAACGTTTATTGAGGACGGGACTGCTGGGGGCTTGCGCTGATAAGCGGCGACCGCTCTATCAGCACAGCTGAGCATCGTACGACATCTACTTATCAAAGGCCTCAAGTTTCTGCAGGGCTGGGTGCTCATGTCGGGCTGAGCTACGGATCTTGACGCGACAGCGCATCTCCTTCCCGCTCGGGAGTAGGCGGAAAGTCGGCGCGCGGGAGCTCCTTGATAGAGGAGCGTCAGAGATCACAGTGCGCCGATTCATACTCTTGGCCTACTCTTGCCTTGAAATCTTCTTGATAAGTTTTCTACGCGCTCCGCGTAGTTCGTCAAATAATCAGAACGTCTCCATTTCGCGCTCGTAGAAAAAAAAAAAAAAAAAAAAAACACCATGTTGATTTCGCATGGAGCTACTTCAGAACTGAATGACTGAGCGAATACCACTCCACCAATCTTGCTCACCACAGTACACGGTGCGACAGTGGTCATAAGTACAGCAAATTCGTTAATAAATTAAAAAAAGAAAACTATGAACACCTCAGTTGTACGATGTTTAGGAGCTCTAACTCTTGAAAGTTTCCTAAATGTATACATAAAGAGATCAGAGACTTCTTATTAGAAAAATGAAGCATTACTTTCAAAATCAAATAAGGGCGAACGTACCCAAATACTGCAGCCGTAAGGGAAGCGCATTTGTTGGTTTCTTCAAAGCATGCATAGTTATGCATACGACTGTGCTTTGCACACCTTGACTGCGCACTTGGCCTGTCCGTGCTTGTGCCTGGCAAACATAATACGCTGGCGATGCTCCTCCGGGGCCAGGGCGGCAGTTCTGTCATGTGTTTCTCTGTTTTCTTAGACTGGATCCTTTCTACGTACTACAGGATCCTAAAAGGAAGGCTTCTGATGACGGCCTCTAGTTTCTACTACATTGCAATGTCTTACGCCTCTCTTTCCTTCTGGGCGCTTTGCTTGCTTTACTTCTCTTTATTTTTTCTCTCATATCTACTTGATCCACCCAGAAGAACGTCGCAAGAACTTAGGGCAAATAAACGTTCGCCTCTCCTCCCTTTTACGCATGGACACGCACTTGTGTAGTGATTCTTGAAGATGTGCGAAATCACGGCCAACTTATCAGCTGCTCACGACGAGCAAGAAAAAAAACAACAACCTTCGATGTCTTGTGCCATGAGCTCTTGTTCTCAGCGGCAAACAGTGATATTCAGGCGCGTAAAAATTCTGGCAGAACCCATTTCACGATGATTGTCGACATTAATGCGATGAGCATTCTCACTTTTATCAGTAAATTGTTGACATGCAACGCGACTCATGGATCAAGCGTCTCAAAACACTGGATTACACGACTGAAGCTGATAAGGGTGTTATGTGAAATTTCTAGGCGTGCGTCCGTGGTTTAATGGGTAGAACACCGGGCTACTGTGCTGATGGAGCCGACTTTGGAACCAACTGTTGGACACGCCTTTTCCTTTATTGTTTTTTCCACGGGCGACAGCGACGTTTCAGGGGATAAATCAGACAGAAGCAGCACACCAAAATGGGGCAAGTAGGCTAAGAATGCAAATCGCATCAGGAGGGTGATCTAACGGTGGTGATGATGATGATATCTAGCTATCCGCGTTAAATATACGTGCCTACGGCATCAACTACCGAATTCGCCAAACTCCCCGTTCGTTGCTCGTTACCACGATCGACCAGCAGCTGTTTTTTCGAATCCCTCTAGCTTATGATCTCGCCAGTGAATAAGGGTGCATAAAACAATGTCAATGTCACTTAACAGCAATTACCTTCAAGAAGGCGTTTTTCCAATTTTGTACCAATAATACTTGATTTTATGAAGAATATATGCTTTAAGTTTGATGCCGAAGCAAGCACTACAAATGCTTCAAACGTGGCGACAAAGTTGCTTCTCTCCTGTAAAAATGGTTTGGCTTCATAGCGATTTCACATAACTCCTTCTCACATAGAGCCCCATAAAAGGTGCGACTTTCTTTTACTTTTACGATTGAGATTTGTGGCTTTATACCTCATTTTAGCTTTTCAGAGTTTCGAACATTCACTGAAAAAGGTATTACTGACCGTTGGCGGCAGAGTGCTTGTTTGTGCATCAGCGATTTCGTTCATCGTATAGTTCAAATTCTCTTACATTTTAAATACAGACAGAGTAGTGATATTTCCATGCAACACTCAGATAACAGGAATGCATCTTTTATCATTAAGCCTGAAGAAAAAGCTCAGGTTCTGCGGAAACCGGTATGCTAACCTGCATCAACAACGTAGTCAAGCCGCGCTCGCGAGGGCGATCCCTATGAATATCGCTGGTGTCTCGCTAAATTACTGAAAAGCTTTTCAAAGAGAAAAGCAAGAGCAATTGCCAGGAAACATTTTGCAAAGAAATGACTGATAAATGATGTGGGAAGCTAGGTTCTAAATTAATTTTTGGCTTGATGGTTCATGACTGAACACTCAAACGCGATTTCTTGAAAACAATTTTTGCTGACAAAGGAACGTTATCTCCGCAACTAAGAAAATTGTCAGTGAGAGATTTTGCCCAATTTTTGTAATTTGTCCAGTGCATCTACTCAACTAAAACAATTGTGCTGCATTAGAGAGATTTAAAAAAATAACGAATGTCCTTTGCAACATCGCCTTTATTTGGGGGTGTTAATGTTGAAAGTTTGATTTTCAAGCGAATTAAAATGTAAATGTTATTCTTTCAGTTCAGTCAAAAACGCACGTCGTGAACAATAGTTGACAGAAGTTTCAGCGCGCTAATTGCATTACTTAATTTTTAAATGTCCTCCGATCAATGTACTAAAATAGATATAAAAGCTTACATTTACAACAGTTCTCAATATTTTTAGGTAAAACTTGGTACGCATAATGAAGAACGCCTCTACTACGCGCCTGCAATTTAAACAAAATTCGTTCATAGAAATTTGAAAAAATTGCAAAAATCTCTGTCCTCTCATATGCGCCCACCATAGCCCCTTAATGTGCTGGTCTTCCCGCACCCAAACTGACCACGCTTCCCGAACATTGTTTACAATCCCACTCACTACAGTCAGACGCAAGAAAAAAAATGTATTAACAGGTTTTGGTAAATTTCAGCTACTCGGCTGGACAACATTGTGCATATTCGTCAATCTTTCATTCTCGGCATTGGGCCCACTTTCTGTGGCACAGAATGGAATTTTGAATATTCTTAACAAAATAAGTCGAATAGAATAGAAGCCTCTCGAAGCTGGAAACCAGCGGTCAGGATTCGTGGTTTTGCGATGCGTTGCGTTGCTATAACTTGTATAGAAAACAGACTCTTCAGTAGGTGAGTTAATACTGTTGTTTTTTAGCACATTGGCTATAAGAAGATGCTGGTGCTCATAACTAACGCCGGATTATTTTTTTTGCCTGAAATGCACACATATAGAAAAAAGAAGGCGCATGACGATGTGTATCATAAGGCGGCCCTGACTAGATTAAAGGCCACATCAATACACATATGATTGTTTTTGTGATGTAAACCTATCGTCCCGTAGTAGTGACGGTGAATAAAACAGCCGCAAAACTGTGAATGACGAAACGAACTTTTTATTGGGCGAACTTGTGCCCACAAAAGCAAGTTACACTCGAAGCACAACACCCCACAAAACACCCCACAAAACACCCCACAGAGCGATAAAGAGGCGTGTTAGCAATCGTCTACTAATAGGGGCACCACGCCCTGCGGCTAGAAGAAAAATATAAAAAAAAGAAAAGAGAAGAGGAAGGAGATAAAAATTATGCAAGTCCCACACAGTTTGGGAATAGATATTATGAGAAGCGAATCATTTTTGAAGGTAGCTGGCTATCCAGCATCTGATGAAACCATTGTAGCTCAAGTAGGACAAAAACATAGAACGAAAAACCAGACACCACGGGCGCTTTAACGCTGTCCAGCATTGTTTTGGTTTCTTCGAAGAGTGGCCAGACGGACCGACGTGTTCGTGTAAAACAAAGTAATTGTGTGAGAAGCAAGATGACCATGGCGACGGCTTGATGACAGTTCTATTTTTACTCCGGCGAAGAAACGTTACTAGCTGTTCCGTCACAGCCTAGGCCTATCCTGAATGCGGTACATTGTTGCACGGTGTCTAGATAGCGTTATCTGCTTCGAGGAAAGTACTGGGGAATGTGGGACGATCCCGAAGGCAGTGAAAGCCTAACGCAGCGTCTCTAATCGCAGCGTCTCTAATCCCGTTCTGCCACGAGGCAAGAACGGGAGAAACTGGCAAGCGTGCACGTGCTCTCATTCCTGCAACGTGACGTGATGCACGCGCCAGTCCTCAAAAGAATTAGTTGGCGTTGGGCACGAGAAAAACATGCATGCGAAAGTAGCCTGATGTTAAAAAACACAAGTCCATCTGGGGACAATAATAGTATTGGAAATATTGTTTGATTTTTTTTTTGCTTCTGATATGTCAGAAACAGGCAATAAAAAAAAAAACGAAAGTGGCCTGATGGTTAGATCATTAGGTTGCTGGGTTTGGGAGCAAAGGTTCGATCCCACGATCGGTCTTTTGCATTTTGTTTTTGTTCTTGAAGAGGCCCGGAACGAGGCGAGACAGGAAACGTACCTACATATTTACCGCAAGGTTCCTGCGATGAGCCAAATAATGTTTCGCATTAGAATGGAGAAAAGAAGAGGAAGGCACAACATATCACACGCAGAGTAAAAGCTCTATACGGACGAGAGTTTAGTCCCGTGGTTGAGAAGGATTCTGGTACAGTTTTGTGAGCCCCACATCGTGTTGAAGCATGACCTTTGTTAAATAACAAATGATCGAGTGCAGTTCAAGCAAGATGAAGTTGTGGAACATGCTCAGCAGCGCAAAGACACAACTGTTGAAATCCAGATAAGATCTCATAAATATAAGCGAAGTCGGGTCACAGAAGGGCACATAATATGCCTAAACTCACGAAACAGAAGGGAATATACAGCCAAGTCGCGCAAAACGTAAGCAGATAAACTGAACTTACGACGGATGTTATACACTGTAATTAATATTTTTAACAATTTTGCTCACTTTAAGCTATCTCTGAAGGGAATTGACCGCTCGCCTTTGCGATGTTCCTTATGGCCAAGGGCCTATCGTCTTCTTGAGTCTTGCTGCCAGCCTTGAGCAATCAGGTCGCTACTTGAACCAGCGCCGTTTAGAATCGTGTCACGGGCATCCTTGTCGTAGATGTTGAACATCCACCAAAGAGTATGTTACTGCTAGTTCCCTGTGCTAAACTGGAAAGTAGTGCACTATTTTTTTTTTTTTTGGGGGGGGGGGGGGGGGTTGGAGGGGGGACTGATAGTCGAGTTTTCATTGATGTTTAGGATCGAGTTCAGCCTGCTCTAGTAAAGAAGGGCAGCTTAGGCTCTTTATATCTTTTAAGTCAGTGCACCATTTTAAGCTTCTTGTCGGTACCTTAAGGTGGCGCACCTTCCTCTTTTCAAATTGGCATTTTAGTTTGCATTGTTATGTAGGAAAAGCGCAATAAGTCGTGTTATCAATTGTTTAAATTGTTATGTAAAAGAGAGTCAGAGATTGGCCATTTTGGGCCTTTTATAATAATCGTCTTCATCATAGAAACTAAAATTGACCCAATGAAAGCCTCTCGCCCAGCCCACCAAGAAAGCGTTTAGAAAGGAGCACCGCCTAAGTCGATTTGGTACAAAATAAAGCGTGAAGAACCTTTCTCTCCCTAAAAGTTAGCTGCTGCAGTGTATGTACACAGCGCCCCGAGACGCTGAGCGCACGGGTCATCTTAAAGCGGCTTGGGCCTCAACAAGACCATTAAAGCAAAACCGCGACATATCCTAACCAATTCCTCCGATGCACCGACAGAAAAGTGGAAAGTTTCTGCGAGGAAGGAGATAGTTCTCTAGCGAACAGAATTCACAAGAAAAGGAACTGGATTCAATAAACATGATCCAGCAATATCTGGTAATAGAACGCAAGCAAGGCAAGTTATTCAGTGCAACTAATGTTGCAGTACATCTGCGAAAACGACGTCGCTAAGTTGTTAGGCTGTAGCTCTCTGCACGACAGTTCATTGCGGGACTTCCATGCGGGGTAGCGACGAGACTGAAGGACATAACCAAAACCTCCTTCCGGCATTCTAACTAAAAGTGATCAGATGTTTCACATTATTCCACGGGTGATATCACTACCAAGTGACCACAGTGTCATCAGGAGAAAGCACAATGTCTCATAATTCCCGGCATCATGGTTCGTCGCGCCTTTTCCAACGCGGCTACAAAATACGGGTTACTTCATTCTGCAGGTACAGTTCTCGGAGCCAACAAGCAGATCTTCTCTGTCATGGGTGCAGCTTCAAGTCACTGCAACGGCTCCAAGAGACCAGCTCACTCCAAACTAGTTTCCCCACTTCGGGGGCAAGTCGTGTTTTCGAGGGGCCCTATCAGTCACCTCGGCCGACGAGCCGAGTCGTCGTACGGCTTTGCATCGTAATGGGAAGCGTCGGCTGACGCGTTCGGGGTCAACGGTTGCTCGTCTATTTCGTCAAAAACAAGTTTGTTCGCCTTTCTATCCAGCTGACGTGCCGGTTCGCAAGGGTGCTAGACTCACCGCTTAAAACTGCATGGACCAAAGAAAGAAGAATCGCCTAGTGAAAGTGCAGTGCACATCTTTTTACATACATATCTCTTCTCTCTGCCGCACGTATACTGTTTCTTTGCACCTATTGGCTCGAAGATATTACTACAGAACCTACTCAGCTTCTACAGAGCCGAGAAAAATGCTAGATCTGCTCGCTACTGTTTTCAGGTTGTGCGATAGCCTGTTCATGTACGGCTTAACTTTCAATTTTTTTATTTATGGTGGAACGCTTTCTTTCTCTTTATTTCACAGCTTTTTGAACGTCTCAGCAACAACGTTTGTGGCATGGTCTGGACAACCAGCCGCTTTTAATTTTGCCGCTTGCTTTCAGAAATTGACTTGCACTAAATGGAAAGAAGTTTTCTGTAACTTATTTTTGAAATAATGTGTGAATATATATGACCCTTACTGTTAGCTTACAGTTAGTTAGTTTAGAGGGCCAAGGACTGTAGAATTAGCGCATATTCTTTGACAACAAAGCGCACACCGGAAAACGCGCCAATCAGCACAAAACGCTAGTTCCAAATCCAACTATTTCATACAGTTCTTTCGCAGTATTTCGTACATGAAATAAGTGATTTTCAAGAAAGATTTGAAATCTTTCAGCACACAATTGGCAACAGATTCTAGATTGTCGCTAAGCGGTATATTTAAGAGCACCAAAAAATCATCGGCGTAACCAAATACGTTAAACGAACTTGAAGCTTGGCTAGTTGGTTTAGGATACTACAAGTATAGTCAGCAGACTGGAAACAAGGACAAAGTAGCACGTAGTGCACAAGGACAATGTTGGACTAACAACTTATCCTTCAACGCGTGTAGTCATTAAGAGCTACGCGGGACCTTATACAAATACCATGCTTTTGTATGTACACGTCGCCGCAAAAATCAACAGCCGTAGGAGTCAGGTAGTGCGCTAAAAGTTGCAGGTGCAAACAAGCAGTACATGTGGCATCTTGTCAAGTTTGCTTTTTTCGTGACTCAAGTTATATCTTGGATATCTTCACTTGTGGAAAGAGTTTGACCGATGTATCAATGGTCGACCAAGAGAACGTAAGGGTTCTCTCTTTTCGACTGGCGTCGCAGACGTGCCAAGCCATTGTAGATATTCCAGGCGCATTCCAATGCTTGGAAGAGTCAATATTATTGGTGGCGGTAAAACGAAAGCAGATAGAGAGATTTTGCATGCTTTCCTTATCGTTAAGCAGGACAACACGTGCATCAGCGTGACGTCGTCTAAGCGTTAGTGATAAAGAGAATGTCACGAAGTGTGGTAGGTTCTCTCGCTGTTTTTAGATACTTGATCTGTCCTGATGTCGGTGCGTGGCCTTTGAGCCTGCATCTCTGAACTGATTGGTTTATGCTTCAATTTCTTGCAGCAAAGCTTTCAATCAAACCCCAGCTTTGGCCCGTCGTCTCTACTTGTTTGTATGTTGGGCCTTCCACGGGACTCCTCCCAATTTATTTGCTTGTATTTCGTTTTCGCATGCTACTTACGCGCATACCTGTTGACGCTTCAACTCGAGCGTGCAGTTATCGCGCGCGAAGATTACTTTGACTGCAGCAGATAGCGCTCTGGCTCCTCTCGACACAAGTTCCTGTGGTGAGATGGCTTCGGTCGCCCATCAGTAACGGGTTTATCTTCTTGTGGCAACGTGTCATCCTCACGTATTTCACCGTCACACTCTTTTATCGGTCATTTCTGTCGGTTAACGTTAGGATGCGCTTTTCCGACCTATGCTGCTCCTACTTAGGAGGCAGAATTCTCTTAACGGTTCCTTGGGCAGCATTTATTTGTACGAGAAACGTTTAATGAAACCGAGGGCAACTCTGAGGTTGTGAGGGCACCGGTCAGGGCCCTGTGGCGGCGTTGCTATAGAAAAGCTGGTGATTAATGAACGAATCGCGAGGCTTCCTCATGTAGCGGCATGGTATAAGGCGCGAGGAGCCATGTAGGGGCACACAGCACGGACATAAAGAGCCAATACACGAAATCTTATGGCAATCTCTTGTTTATTTGAACAGGCCCTTCCGCCATTGTAAGCAGATATTCACAATCGAGTCATATACGAGAGTCACAATTGCGACCTTAAAGAAGGTTAAAGAAACTAAAGCTACAAAGTGTCTAACGCGTCGCTCAGACCAAGAACAAGTCTTTAGTAAACGAGAAGTTGAAGTAAATATAGGACAGGATTTACGGGGCTGCTGTGAAAACGCGGTACCACCTCACGTTGTTACAACACGTCCTGTTTATAATGGTAAATTATACGGAACCATTGATAATAAAAAAAGCAATTACCCTGCACTTATACATAACCGCAAAATAAGTTTACCTGCTTTATTAAATTTCCCCTCAGATAAACTCAGTGATATTCTCTCTTCACACAGCTCTGTCGGTGCTATTTCCGCGTGCGTGCCACTCTCTCTGTGTGGGCCTCAGATGCAAAGCAGGCAGTAGTGCTTGGTAGAACATGGCTTCTCACGTAGCTGGCGCAGCTACGTAAGCGACTCTCTTCATTGCTGGTGAGTTGAATTGCGAAAGAAATGTGCGCCGCTTCGGCAACTAACCATGGCTTGCAAGAAAAAAACGAAAAATAAAAAACGTTGTAGGGTTTCTATAAAAGGGTAATCTAATATTATATATTATTTCAGTGTTTACCCTTAGCGATCCCTTCAAAACAAAGGCGAAGGCGTAGAAGAACGTGCAGCATAAGCAGAACAAACGGAGAGATGAGGGACAAAGATAACGGTCGCAAGACGAAACAACGTAAAAAAAATCTGCTGTTGTATCGTTTCTGTTTACTACTGGTCGTGCCTCCGATTCGGCGCTAGGCTGCTGGCGGGACTGGGCACTTGGCACGATGTTTCTATGGTATATGAGTTTCGGGAAGGCAATAGGTAAGTCTAAAATATTCCACAAGACGTTTTCTTGCCAAATATTTGTTTCCCCTCTGGTACGTAGCAATTGACGTACTGAATGACAATCATTGCGTTCTGTGTTGGGCTGCAATAATTTTTAGCAGAACAGTTCTCCAGAACGGCAGACGGTTTGTATCTGTTCTTCGCTGGCCAGTGTATACTGTATAAGCCCTTTACTTACATGTCCTCACTCAAGCTTCTTTGTGCCTGCCGACAACCCTTGTGGACATAATCAGCTCTACCGGAAACTTGTGCACTCAGCGTGACATGTCGACGATAAAAAAAAATGGAATCACGTGTGGCTCAGATTTAAATGACGTGACACAGACTGACACAAGCTGCAATTCACTACTCAATCTCGCACCCACTACGCCTCATCTTGGCTCACTCCGGCTCAGATTCGCTCGGACTCATCTCGATTCCTCGTTTCACGTAGCTCGAGGCTCAGAGCCACCGGAGCTCACCTCGATCGCCGCAATGAAATCCACACGCACACCCACCCGGCCGATCCGCCCAAACTCCGACTCGCACCCATTCTCACTCACGCGAACACTCTTAGACTGAGACTAATATCCACTCGGACTCACTGGGGCTCGCTCACTCAGTTTGGAATTAACGAGTGGCTGAATGAGTCGACGATGATTGAGTTCGACGACCTGAGTTTTCTAGGTGAATCTGATTGAAAGGTCGTAGCTTGGCTCGCTAAAATCTTGTTGTGTATGTAAATCAGCGATCTATTAAGTACCGTACAGCTTTCGAAGAAAATGTGTGTTACAGCCAACAGTATCAAATCAATACGATTGTTCTACAAACAAAATGATTGAACATGTAAAAATATCTTTAATAATAATGATGAAATGAGAATCTATAATCAGTCAAGTAAGGAAGGGCACAAAATAAGCAAAGCAGCAATATCCAAACTGTTGATGGCGATTGTGTAAACCGATTGCGAACTTGTGTTGTATTATCGCTACAGTAACGTGATTCTTTACCCGCTGCCGTGGCTCAGTGGCTATGGTGTCGCGCTGCTGAGTACGCAGTCATGGGTTCGAATCCCGGCCGCGGCGGCCGCAATGTGAGGGTCCCAGAATGAAAAAAACGCTCGTGTATCGTACTTTGATGGACGTTAAGGAGCCGCAGGTGGTTGAAATGAATCCGGGGTCATCCAATACGGCGCCCCTAATGACCCGCTGCACAGTTTCTGGAAGTTAAACAACGTAATTAAATTTAACGCTGTTCCTTAACGCCTTTCTTCAGTGCAGCCCATAAGTGGGCTTGACGGTTGGCAAGACAAGCGTGGAGCTTGCCTTGTGCTAGTGGTAGTCTTCTTACCCGTTCTGTTGCAGCTCCTTGCGTACCCCCTTTCTATACAATACATACGGGGTGATCATTTTTAACTTTTCCAGAACTTTTAAAAATCACCTGTTACAGATAACATAATTCTAGTCCTTTAACTGGATTGTTCAGAGAGGCGGACAATACTTGCACGAGATGTCGAATCACTTACTGAACTAATGAAAATGCACTGATTAACTTCATAATTAATTACTTTACGGCACATATTGCAATTTACGAATTGTAGTCGGTGAGCTTGCAAGGCGTATTTCTTAGAATGAATTGCCAAAATGACACCAGTTTGGAGATATGCGCCGCAAGCTCGCCGTAGAAATGCACTGTTGTTCCACTTACTTTTTCAACAAAACGCTCTTTTGTTCATTGAAGCGCAAAAGTAACTGGAACGTCCATGTATTTCGTCCCACACTTTGGGAAATACTATCTCGAAACGGGTGTCATCTTGGAGATTCATTTCAAGTGGATACGTCTTGCAAACTCGCCGGCTACAATTCGTAAATTGCAGTATGTGTCGCAGAGTAATTAATGAAACTTGGTTTATAAAGTTTCAAAGAAACTTTGCTTATAAAGTAAATTAGTGAAACTTTGTTAATTAGTTGAATATGTGTTTCGATTTATCGTGCCAATTATGTCTGCCTCTTAGCATAATACAGCTCAAGGACAAGATTTATGCTTTCTGCCACAGGTGATTTTTAAAAATTCCGGAAAACTTAAAAACGGTCACTCCGTATACGCGCTTATATTGGGGTGTCGCTGTTGGATTAGAATCGACCACCAACACGTGATAAAAGAAGCCTTGAAGGCAAAATAATCTAACTAATGAAACACGTGGCCCTTTAGTTGTATTCAACAAAAATGAAGAAATTTTCGCAGCGCAGTACACGTGCGTCCCGCGCGCGACATTGGCCCATCACATGCGGCGAGCACCTGTAGGCTGCGAACCTGACACCCGTCATTCTGAGCAAAATGAAACTAGCGCCTGACATCATCGATGTGCCCGCAAGCATTGAACTAAACACAAGCACTTCCACGAACTCTGGGAGAACGTGATCCATGATTGCCATCTGTACACGAGCGTTTCTCACAACATCCGCAAAGATGAGAAATAGCACCGCCGATCCAGATTCAAGGGCGCTGAGCATCAAACAACAGCGGCGCTTTGGCCGTCACTTGAGGACGGAACTCGACACTCTCGTTCGCAACTCGGTGTTTCACATCCTGGCATTCCATGTGAACGGGAACGGTTGTACTCGTAGAATGCACCCACGTGCACTTAGGACCAGGGGAATAGAAAAAAGTTCTTTGCCACCATCTATGGTTTATAATTAACGCAAAAATACACCACTGTTCACTGACCTAGGCTCGTTCTCAGAATGTAGTTGGCACGCTAGAGTGGTTCGTAAGATAAAGTGCCACCCAATCTTTAGCTCTAGTCAGCATAATCGTGGCGAAAGGGACCGGACAGTGACAAACTGCTCCGACTAAAGCTTTGTCAACTCTTCCTTTTAATGCGTAAGCATTCTAGGGCTACTTCGCACGGAAATCTGGCCGTCCGTCCGTCCGTCCGTCCGTCCGTCCGTCTGTTTCTGTCTATAACGCGTGAAACGATGCGCTCCATAGGAATACATGAGGCCAATAGCTTGTCTCGCGGCTTCGTACCGGTATACATGAGAATGCCTTATGACTGCGTATGACTACTCATAGTTATGACTATGACTATATATATTGAGTACTGAAGAGGTATTAAGAGTAATTAAGGTAAATAAAACACCGATAAGATTAATTACGATTAATTTGATTAAGTGTGAGGCCAAGTCAAAAGTGCAAATTTTTTTCAAAATGTCAATTTTTCGTTTTCCGCTTTTTTAGATGAGGAATTTATGCTCCATCATTTTGCAGAAAAAAGTTTCATCCTACGCAGTTCCTTTCAAAAGATAGATAAAAAAATGTAAACGCACCCGACTACGAAACCGAAACTGAAAGTACCAGTTTTCTGTGAAACAGAAAAAAATGCCCTGCTTCGCAGTTCTTTGCTCGTTGTTTGAGAATTGTATCACGTACAAACGTGTAATAATGCCATAATAACATTTTCAACCCTTTATTTATCAATTAAAATAATAAACGCCTCACCAGGTGGATGTGCAATGTTTCGCACGTGTTAACATTCTGGAGGCTGCAGGCGCGCTAAAGGAGCAGCGGATTGTTTAGTGGATGTGTTTACTCTCTGTCGCTTACTTTTTCTTACTGGCAGCCACAGAATGGGGAAGTTTTGAGCGCAAAGACGCACCAAATAAAAGTTTGCCGGCAATCAGTACAAGGCGACGGACCTGGAGACATACTGCAAATACCTGAAATACTGCAAAACAAGCTAGAAAAAAAGCCGGCAGATCCCATGCCTTGTAGGAAGCGATGTTATGCGAAGCAGTGTGCGGGGAGCCTACCAAGTTAACGAAACGACCATGAGCGCACCAAGACTTAGGCGGCTGTTTTATGACTTACATGACACACATGTTATGACATTCATGTCATGAGTCCTGAGGAGTCCCTTTAGCTAGGCCAAAGAGACCTTAAGGCGAAAGCCTCAGTCATGCTCAAGACTATGACTTCGACCATCAATCTTTAATCTTTTCCTTCTCTTAGTACCACATCCGTACCCATTACATTGGTTTTTGAGCGTTAACCATTTTTCGCTGAGCCATTGTCAGTTTTGCTGAGTCATGCTTATGACTATCCCTTCCACCATAATCCTTTAGTGTTTCCTTCACTTAGTACCCACGTCAGAACTCATTTCGGTGGTTTTTGAGTGGTAATCTTTTTTGCTGGGTCATTGTCATTTTAGGCGACTGTTTTATGACCTACATGACACGCATGTCATGAGATTCATGTGATGACCTATCATTTATGTTCGACATACACTGTTGTCATACTATGCCAATTTTGTTACCTACCAATTTAACGAAACGACCACGAAAGCACCAAGACGTAGGCAGCTGTTTCATAACCTACATGACACGCATGTCATGATATTAATGTCATGACCAATCATTTATGTTCGTCATACACTCTTGTCATAGTATACCAATTTTGGTAAATACCAAGTTAACGATACTACCATGAGAGCACCAAGACGTAGGCGGCTAGATGGATGGATGGATGTAAAACTTTAATGAAAGTCCTGAGGTACGCGACTCAGCGCGCAGCGGGCCGCTCCCGCGTTGGGACAGTCAGGCCATGCCCGACCGCCGCATCGTGGGCCCTCTAGACAGCCCATAGTTGCGCCCCGGCATCGGGGCTCTTGATAGTGGAGAGCCATTTGTCCTCACTGATTTGTTCCGTGCCTCGCAACGAGGGGCAACGCCAAAGGATATCGTCTAGGCTAGCGAAGTCATCGCAGTGCGTGCAAGAACTACTGGCATAAGTGTCCTGATAAAGCTTGTGTAATAAAGCCGGGCTGTGATACGAGCCTGTTTGCGATAATCTGAGGGTCAATGCCTGCGCTCTATTTAACTTCTTGTGAGGAATGGGAAAGTCTTTCCTGCCGAGAAAAAAGTGCTGCGTAATTTCGTTATATGTGGTCGGTTGATCCCTGTTCTCCACCACTGCGGGCCGGCCGGGGAGTTCTCCATCGTCACGGAAAGCGAGACCTCACGCCTTGGAGTGGGCCAGCTCGTTGAGGTTTGTGGGGCCTCCCATGATGGATCCCATGTGAGCGGGAAACCATGTGAGAGTGTGGGTGGCGATGCTTTTGCCGTCGAGAATGCGACAGGCTTTCTTACACACGGCGCCAACGCTGAAGGCTGCCCTGGAGTCGCTGAAGATGTTGGCATGTTTCTCGTCCAGGAGGGCTAAGCCAATGGCCACTTGCTCGGCCGCACATGACGACGTGCTTCGTACCGAAGCTGCGTTAACGGTCGAACCCCTGTGGTTGATGGGCACTACTGTGAAATTTTTGCTGTTGCCATATCGGGCCGCGTCAACGAAGCAGCTGCCGCTAGGGAGTTCTGTCGCCCGGCATAGGAGCGCCTGGCCCTGGCCTTCCTTCTTTCCACGTTGTGCTGGGGATGCTTATTGCGCGGGGCGGGGGATATGGTGATGTGGTCTTTCTGCTCTTTCGGAAGGCCCTGATAGGAGTCTCTGACCTTAGCAGGGACGACGCCCATCTCTGTTAGGAGTCGTCTGCCCGCCGTGGTGCCGGAGAGTCTGAGAATCTGTACCCTTTCTTGTGCTTCTGCAATTTCTTCCAGTGTATTATGAATACCCAACTGCAGAAGTCGGTCGGTGCGTGTGTAGTTTGGTAGTCCGAGCGCGCCCTTGATCCCCCTCCTTATCATGGCATTTAGCTTGTCTCGCTTGGCCCTCTTCCAGACGTGCATGGCTGCTACGTACGTGAAATAGCATAACAAGAAAGCGTGGACTAGCCTTATCAGATTTGCTTCACTCAGGCCTCTCCTTCTGTTAGACCGATGACGCTCTCCATCTTCTTTGCTAGTTTGTGAATGGTGATGCTATTTGTGCCCGACCCTATGAGTGTCATTCCCAAGATTCGAATGGACGTGACTTTGGGAATCGGATCTCCGCACTTGATGTAGAGATTAATGTCGATGTCGGTGGCGGGTTTCCAGTTCTGTGGCTTGCGGCCCTTTCTAGTTGGGCTGTAGAGAAAGAGTTCCGATTTCTTTGGAGAACACCGGAGTCCCGTGTCTGTTAGAAAGCGCTCTGTAGTGTCGACAGCTTCCTGGAGAGCGGCTTCGACTTGTCCGTCACTGCCTCCCGCGCACCAGACAGTGATGTCGTCTGCGTAGATCGTGTGACCGATGCCCTGGATCTTGCCTAGGTATCTCGAGAGGTCGACCATTGCGATGTTGAAGAGGAGCGGTGAGATGACTAGCGCCTAGGGGGTGCCTCTTCCGCATAACTCCATTTTCTCTGATTCCAAATCTCCAGCCTTGAGGACGGCGCATCGTCTGCTCAAGAAAGACCTGACGAATGCATGGAAGGACGAGCCCAGGCCGAGTTTGGAGATGGCGTCGAGAACGAACTCGTGACGGATGTTATCAAAGGCCTTCTCCAGGTCTAAACCAAGGATGGCTCTCGTGTCCCGAGTGCAGCGTTCCAGGATTTGGATCTTGATAAGCTTCATGGCGTCCTGGGTGGAGAGGCCTGCCCTGAAACCTATCATGTTGTGAGGGAAATGGTCGTTGGTCTCGATATACTCGGCAATTTGTTATCGATGGCGTGTTCGGCCACCTTCCCTACACATGACGTCAGTGAGATGGGACGGAGGTTGTCTAAGCTCGGCGGTTTACCGGGCTTTGGGATGAGTATGACCTTCGCCAGCTTCCATTGTTCCGGTACGATTCCCTCCTCTCAAATGCGATTTACCTCATCTGTGAGAAAGTCAACCGATTCGTCCTCTAGGTTTCTGAGAGCCTTGTTGTTAATGTGATCCGGGCCGGGGGCCAACCTACCATTGAGGTCGTGTAGGGCGCGGCGGATTTCACTGACTTGGAAAAGCTTGTCCAGCGCGGAGTTCGGCTTCCCTTTGTATACTGGGTATGCCGCCTCATCGGCCACTGTTTTGAGCGGCAGGTTAGCGAGCATCTCCAGCACTTCTTCTTCCGAAGACGACTTCTTGGCTTCGTGGAGCGCTTTAGCCAGGACACTTCTCTGGTTTGATTTGGTGCCAGAGTCGTCGAGCAAGTGTTTGAGAAGATTCCACTTCCCTCCCGTGCGCATCTGCCCGTCGATTGAATTGCAAATTTCGTCCCATTGCTGCATAGACAGGGCTTGGCAGTGCTCATCGATCTGTTTGTTAATCTCGGGTATCTTTTTCCTGAGCTTGCGATTCAAGCGTTGGCTTTTCCACCTCTCGAGGAGTGATTGCTTGGCCTCGGGTAGGTGTGCTAGCCTGCTATCCATTTTATCTGTCTGCAGATCCGTATCTATGGTTTTGGTGGTGGAGGAGATATCTTGCAGAATTAGTTCGGACCACTGGACGAGGCTCTCGCGGTTTTCTCCACGGGCGGCGCGGGTCTTGCGAACCTCACGGAATTTGTCCCAATCAGGGACCGAGAAGGCCTTCTTTCTTTTCTGCTCCACTTGTAGGCTGGTGGCCGTGATGTAATCATCGCTACCGAGGTCTATGAGCAGATTCGACCACATGGCTGAGCCAGCGTTTTTAACAAAGGCGAGATCCGGGACAGAGTCCCTGGTCGAGGAGGTGACCGCGTCTGGTGAGAAAGGCTGGGTCCGTCAATAGAGAAAGTCCCGCATCTCCCGCCTCCTGCCACAGGCTTCTGCCCTTGACCGTGTCGTGCGGGTAGTTCCAAGCGTGAAATGGGGCGTTGAAATCGCCGGCCACAACCAGTGGAGAGTTTTCGGCGAGTTTCGTTGCCCTAGTGATGATGGTTTTGAAACGTTGTCTGTGATCGCTCGGGCTGTTCTATACGTTAAGTATAAAAATGCTGGAGTTGTTGGATTGACTTGGGATGACTTCGACTAGGGAGTTCTCCGTCTTGCTAGGCCGGACCCCTAGATCGTGTGCGACGAAAGTGAACTTGCTGCCGACTAATGTGTCGATTCCTCTGCCGTCCCCACGGAGAGAAAGAGCTTTGTATCCCTGGAGTGAAACCTGATCAGTCATCGTTTCTTGCAATAATATAACATGTGGCTTTTCTTTGTGAGTGCAAACAAACTGCTGCAGGGTGCATCTTTTATGGTGGAGTGCCCTGCAGTTCCACTGCCAAATCCTAAATTGAATGTGTTGCCCCATCCTTGCTGTATAGAGCGCCTTCCGGCGTTGCTACAAGGGTCTCGAGGGAGGTAGGTCCGGGGACGTCCAGTGGTGGCGGCGTAGGTACCAACGCGCCATCCGGGAAGAAAACAGGTCGTACGCAACATTTATCTGATTTCGGACTTGGCTTTAGCTTGTACATTTTCGGGCATGCAGGGAACGGCCTTTCTTTTGGCTGGGTTTACCGGGTGGCTCGCCTTCAAGACCATAGGAACGTCTGCGGGTTGGGGAGAGGGGTTCCCCGAGGGGGTTTAACTAGGGACTGGAACGGGGTGAGATTGATTAGTCATTTCTGAGCTCTGCTACTTGGGCTCGCATAGACTCGATTATGCTGCGCATCTCGGCATTTTCTTTCCTAAGCTGAGCTATTTCAGACGAACCATGCTCTGGCGCCGCGCCCCCCGTTACCTTTTCGGCAGGTCTCTCTCCGCTCCGCACCCTGTCTGCCCAGGTGGTGCCTTGTTTCCCAGGACCGACTGACTCCTCGAACCGTACCCTGTTCTGCGGTCCCCGGGAGAGGCCGCCCGATCGGGAGCGGCCCCGCAATCTGGACCTGGAACGGCTTCTGGGCCTCGAGTGGCTTCTCGAGCGGGAGTGCCTGCTCGAAGGTCTAGCCGGTTCGCTGCCGGCGCTTGTTTGTGGTGGTGAAGGGTCTCGATTCCTAGATTCCGCATTTCTTTCCCTTCTCCTTCGTCGAACGATGTACGGGAGTTGGAATCTTTGCTTGCAAATCTTGTCCGCTGTGGCGTGCGGGCCCCCGCAGAGGCCGCAAGTAGGCGAGCAGGTCTGGTTTTCGTTGGGGTTGTTGGCCCAACATTTCCTGCATGGTTTGTCCTCCGGTGTTGGGCAGACGTCGGATCTGTGGCCTAGTCTACCGCAGGCATAGCAGCAGTCGTGCTGCCTCAGGTACAAGGAGCACTTGACTAGCGCCGAGCCGTAGAAAACGAAGTTGGGGACTCTGTAGCCTTCGAAAACGATGACTACCGTTTCGCTATTCTTGAATCGCTTGGCTCCCAGGGCTAAGGAATTTCTCTCGTTGAGGATGCTTCTCTCCAGGTCGGCCTGGCTCTCCGACACATCAATTTGACGTATGACACCCTCGCACGTGGCGTGCGGCGCGGCTTCGTAAGTGCTGCGTTCGTACTGTTTGATTCCCAGGGTGATGCAATTCATTTTTAGGTAAGCATCTGCGTTATTCCGAGATGCCGTGCTCAGGATGATGATGTTTTGTGTTGCATTGGGGCAGACGATGTCGTGGCTAGCTGGCTCAGACGTGAGTCCTGCCGCGGAAGCGACGGCCCAACCAAGCCGAGCGGAGCCCGTCCGATAATCTTCCAGTGCTCCTTCGGGAGCTGGGGCATTCGCGATGACTTGATGATCTTGTTCTTTAGGCTAATGGGCTTCCTGCTGCCATTGAGATGCTCGCGGTGCCCCTCACTGCTTGCCGGTTCACGGGTGCTGTCGCGACGAGGGACGCGCAGGGCGTTTTTCTTGACAGCGGCTGAGCGCCAACCGTGCTCCGCACAAAATTCTTCCGGAGGAAGATCATCTCCTTCCATTGCAACAACCGTTCGCTCTGTCATGACGAGGGCGGGTGGGCGCGGGACTAACCCTGCCCAGCGAACGCTGGTTAGGCCTTGCCGTCAGACTGAAGGGAGCGCGGCGTCACGGAAGAGAAGCAGTTCGAAAAACCAACGAAAAGGCCACCCACCATTGAAAAATTGGTATCCGTGGGTCCCTGCATAAGGACATAAGGACATGCATAAGGACATGCATAAGGACAAGAGGCCGTTAGATAGATAGATAGATACTGTCAAAGTGGCAAATGTTCGCGAAGAAATGCTTCGCATTAAAAAAAAAAAAGTCGAGGTGCCACACTAGCAAAATAAGACAAGAGCAAGACCCAAGATGGAACTGGCTACAAATATAGGGGATTTTAGATCTCCTGATCATCTTATGTAAGCGCTATGCTATGAAATCTTTTTGTTGATTTTCTCAGAACCCATCTTTTTGCGACTTCTTCAAACCCTAATAAAGGCTTTTTTGTGAAACTTGGCAGAATTTTTTCTGACATTATTGGGTGCGCAATGAACCTCGACAAGTAAAATCGTGCCACAAGTTTTGATATGGATGCCTTTTACACGAAGGTACACCCAATGGAAGCACACATGTTTTTGGTTATTTCATCACTATGCTTCGAGAATTCACCTGATCTAGTAATTTTGGTTCATTGCGCAGATCAAAGCCTCCCCTATACCACTGCCAAAAATTGTGTTTCTTTATCGAGTGAAATTCGAGTTATGACTGTTGGCGTGAGACCCATATTTAATTAGGTTTTCAAATAATGGATATATTGAAAAAATAATGCATACTTTAAAAGGCTCACATGGGCCTACAAAAAGTGTGCTTTATGATGTAGACCAATAATTTGTATTGTTTATCTTTTTTTACTTTTTTCCAGCACTTGGCCTCATACCTTAATTCTAAATAAGACACTTTAAGACTAATGAAGGGTAAGAAAGCTTAATGAAGTATAATCAATTAGCGTAAGTAAGAGTAATAAGGTTAAAATAATTCAACCTCATTTTGATTGATTGTCATAAAATTGAATATGGCTTATGAGTATTAATTCAGGTTGATTAAAATGACTAATTAAGTGTAATTAAGATGAAATACTATTAATTAAGCCTAACAAAAATTAATAAGAGTAATGGACATTAATTCATAATACATAACTTTACATTAATTCCGATTATTAAGATTACATTAATTTCGCCCGGTAAGATTAATTCCGACAAATCAGGTTCACCAATTAGGTAGCTGCAATAGGTCAATGCAGTACTTGACACAGTGAGCCGCGGTGTGCGTAACTCGGCCACACAATCTATCATTCCTTGCATGACTGCAAGATAAGCGACTGGAAATGATGCTTACGCATTATCTGACAAATCCCACTAGGGAGCTTGGGCAGTAATTTTTCAGTTTATTTTTTGTTCTTTTATTATGCGGCGATGAGGACTTTAATCCTTGAGCTTTTACTGAGGTGACATTGGGCCAGCCCCTGGCTGGCCACGACACCATTAAGGCGAAACAAAATAATATTGAATCTGTTCAACGTGGCAACAGACTCACTGTATAGATGAACTTGGTAGTGGTGTCAGATAACTAGAAGCAGAGTTAACTTTGATGAAAAGAAATCTTAAGTTACAGAATGTGTTATAAGTAATGCGAGAATCAAATCCATGCACCATGGAGGCCTCAGTGTCAAAAGCTAACGACATTGAGAATCGATATCGACGATGCAATCTATTTTTTTTTCACTGGCATACCTGATGTCAAGGATGACGAGTAGAGGCAGACCTCCAATAAGCCCATATTGGATATTTGTTCTTCGAAGTTGGGCATTGCCTCCGTTTTTGCATAGAGTGGTAGAGGGATCACAGGTTAGGACGCTTTCGAGTTGGTAAGAAAGGCGAACAGTTGCAAAGTTTGCTTTGTTTAGAGAAAAGCAGCTCGTCTAAACATATGTACGTTTAAACGTACGAAAGCTGAAGGGTGCGGCCATAAGCATTAGACTTTTCAGAAGCAGTAGAAAAAAAATGGAACTTGAGCGACTTAGCGAAGGCACGAAAGCAAGACGGTGACAAGGCCACTCTTCAAAAAGATTATTTTCTTCAGATTTTTTCGGAAATTTGGTAATGATGATGAAACAAACAAGTTCCGCTGCAGAAGTAACCATGCGAATCTACTAATGGAACATGATATGAAACTTGATCGTCATGTGAATCTAGTCCCCTCAACGTTTGTGTTCTTTCGTTAAATTGTCGTAACCCTAAAATTAAGTAAGTGAATGTTGTCACACACACACACACACACACACACACACACACACACACACACACACACACACACACACACACACACACACACACACACACACACGCACACACGCACACACAGCACGCACCACACACACACACACACACACACACACACACACACACACACACACACACACACACCACACACACACACACACACACACACACACCACACACAGACACACACACACACACACACACACACACACACACACACACACACACACACACACACACACACACACACACACACACACACACACACACACACACACACACACACACACACACACACACACACACACACACACACACACACACACACACACACACCACACACACACACACACACACACACACACACACACACACACACACACACACACACACACACACACACACACACACACACACACACACACACACACACACACACACACACACCACACACACACACACACACACACACACACACACACACACACACACACACACACACACACACACACACACACACACACCACACACACACACACACACACACACACACACACACACACACACACACACACACACACACACACACACACACACACACACACACACACACACACACACACACACACACACACACACACACACACACACACACACACACACACACACACACACACACACACACACACACACACACACACACACACACACACACACACACACACACACACACACACACACACACACACACACACACACACACACACACACACACACACACACACACACACACACACACACACACACACACACACACACACACACACACACACACACACACACACACACACGCACGCACGCACGCACGCACAGCACGCACGCACGCACGCACGCACGCACGCACGCACGCACGCACGCACGCACGCACGCACGCACGCACGCACGCACGCACGCACGCACGCACGCACGCACGCACGCACGCACGCACGCACGCACGCACGCACGCACGCACGCACGCACGCACGCACGCACGCACGCACGCACGCACGCACGCACGCACGCACGCACGCACGCACGCACGCACGCACGCACAGCACGCACAGCACGCACGCACAGCACGCACGCACACACGCACGCACGCACACACGCACGCACGCACACACACACACACACACACACACACACACACACACACACACACACACACACACACACACACACACACACACACACACACACACACACTTACATACATACATACATACAGACGCACGCGCGTCAGCATAAATATACGGACCACAGGCTCGCTTAAAAACTGCATTTATTCGTAAGTAACACAATTGTAAATTAAAATTGATGAGTGCACTGGAAAGTTCGCAATACCATGTTTGGACTGCAGTCCTCAATTTCAAGTTACATTCATAGGCGGAGAAGAAAATCGGCCATCTTTTAATTATATTATCTCTCTATCGTGGAATCCCTGGTCTGTATAATTTTCCTTAGGAGAGCACATAGATACGCACATACAACTTGAGTTCTGCACTCATACAATGTACCTGATATTAAATGGGCTGCATCGGATAGCTTTTTAGTAACGCGTGGACACAACATTTTTGACTTTCTGTAAACAAACCGGCCTATTTTGTTCGGTCAACAGTCGTAATCTCTGGCACAAGTGATCATCAGGCTGCCCTGTCGAAGATGATGCTATAGCTAATGTTAGCGTCAGCATCAGTAGCGTTACAGGTATGTCTCTCGGCGTAGGGGTGGTGGCAGATTCTCCAGGACGCGTTCACTACGTGACTTCCCTTTTTGCGCTCTCATAGCAGGTGCTCTGTAATTGTTGGCGCTTCGTCATGGCATTGTGGATGCTGACATCCTTGCTGTTGAGAATTTTTGAACGGCTTCTTGGATCGTGTATAACACGGCCGAGGTCAATGCCACACCACTTTGCAGATGGTGAAATACGCAATGTGCTACGCTGTAACGGAGATCATGTTGTGTTTTTTAGTTTAATTAGAGAAGCAAAACACTCGCTAAAATAAACGAATTATACGTTTGCTTCATCGTATCCGATATATTACGGATATCTGCATTTACAAGTTAGTCTTTTTTAATGACCACACGGTTTGCCATCGGCATATTATGGTCAAATAAGTGCGCGTAGGCCTTCGTGAAGAAACTGCATAAGCTGCCAGTGTAACTTGTCGTCCATAATTAACTGTTCGCCCTCTGTGGTGGCTGGTCTGTCCTTATCCCGGCACCTCTAAGCGCTTTCTTTCTTGTGGTCTTTGACACAGCAACAGCAGATGGCGAGCACCCACCGCAGACGCGAGGGCAGATCACTTTGGGCACTTCGCAGGGTCTTCAGGTGCTGGGCTCCAGTCGCAGGTTACGAAAAGGGTAATGGCCACCCCAGACCGAAGACTCCGGAGAGAGACTTCCTCCAACCACCCGAGTTAGATTACGAGAGAGGGAGCAGACACACGGGGGCATTAGAACACGCGTGTACCGTTGGAGAAGATACTTTCGGGCTACGAAGATGGAGCGGGGGTCGGAGCGAAGGGAAGTGGGCTGTCAGGTAGAGTGAATGATCTACGGTCGGCTATATTATTATATTGGCTGTGACTATGACCCTGCACCCAGTCCGACTTTGCTAGTGAAATGGGATGACAAGTGAAAACGACGAATCTCTGCACATGTACACGCACTGCTTTTTAACTTGTTTTAACAGGTCAAAGCGTTGAGCGAGTCGGTATATATCTGAACGACGTCAATGTTGGTAAAGTTGCGAAGAGTCGCGATCGCATTGTGTATGGTTAAAAATTATGAGGGTTTTACGTGCCAAAACCACGATCTGATTATGAGGCACGCCGTAGTGGGAGACTCCGGAAATTTCGACCACCTGGTGTTCTTTAACGTCGCATTGTGTATGGTCTGTAGCTCAAGTAACAAAAAATGTGCTGTTTCTCCTACACAGCTGGTGAGCGGCTAGAATACCGGGGTGTGTCGGGTTGATGAAGGCCACCCGCCTTCCATTCCTCGGAACCACTGCATCCGCCTAAATCACACAGTGTCCCCTAATGACACCGATCTCTGGTGCAAGAGGTGGCTGTTTACGTCTGCGAACATTTATTGTATTCTTGGTGGGAATAGAAGTATAGCTCCGCCACCCCGGCGAAAAGACATTCGATGTCATATTCATGGAGGGTTCTTCGTATATAGAATGGCAACAGAGAGCCGCGACTGATGGAAAATACTCTTGTTTTGGCTGTCTTTCTTGCTTGCGCGGATTGACAAGCTCCGCAGTTGGGTTAAGCCGGGTATGCTCTTGGAGTGTCGGGTGTGAGATAAGACGCGGCGTTACTGTTATTACCCGCATGGCTTCTGTGTTGACGATCTCAAGCCCACTGTTGATCAGTCAGTCGATGTAATTGGGCTTGGTATACGATGCGCAGTTGGAGGACAGAACACACGAGCTGGCGAGAAATTCAGTGCGAGCCCCACCACTCCTTAGCGCAGTCAGTTATTTGTATTAGTGCAGAGTTGATAATGGTGACTTGCAGATGCACTTAAGCCAGCTAGTGACCAGGCCCAAATGATGTATTTCAAGGCCAAAAACATGCAGCTCCTCAGTTTTCGGTATAATTGATGGGCCAATCTTCAGCTCAAAGCCAGTTAGTATTGGAGAGTAACTTTATGCGTGACTTGTTCCCTGTCCTTATTGTGGATCTCTTGCAACTGCTTCTAACTCGAAGCTTTTATTGCCTTTCTCTTATTTTTGTGTACTTCTATGTACTTCCACATAAAGACATCATAAGAAATAAAAGGTATCTTCTATTGCTAATGGGCTTGCAGGAAAGAAGACGAGATTATTGTACCGCCCTCATTACGCCGAATAACCTCCATATTAATTTGGAATAATCCACCCATTTCTTGGCCAATCCCTCACCGTGGGTAGGAGCCACATGCGAGATAGGCAACAACAACAACAACTTTACCGCCAGCCGAACATTCCCATTCCGTGTATCTCACTTTCCCTAAAAAAAAAAAAAGAAAAAAAAAAGGCGTATTACGTTTTGCGCCGCGTGTCGTGTTGCCGTACGACACACCTTCTCTTCGAAATGCAAGCTCGCGCGTAGCGTCGCGTTGAACCGGGAAACGCTGACGGGAAATTGGCGCCGGGTCTTTCGTTTGACGTCGGCGCTGACACGCAGACAGCGAGAGTGGGAATTATCTTGGCAGAGAAGAGGAAAGGTGCGCCTCAGTTAAGCGCACGCACTTCTATCGCATTGGGTGGCGCGTCCTGGCCGGCCAGCGGCAGTCCATTGTCATCGGGATCGTTACCCACGGAGGAGAGAGCGCACCAAGGCTGGCCTGCCGGCCGCCGCCGCCGCCGCCGCAGCAAAGGTTGCACTGTGAGGCAACAGTCTGCGCGGCTGGTCATGGTGATTGGCCGTGGAGGCGACGCCCCTTCCCCTGCGGCCCTCTCCCGCTTAATCGCTCGAGGAGAGCCGCGTCTCAACTGAAATTCAGCGCTGCCTGTGCGTCCTCCTGCCACGTCCTGACCACGCCGCTTCCGAAATGGCCAAGGTACCCGGGCAGTCATCGGAGAACAGTATCGAGGGGTGAGACAACCTGACTTGCTTCTAATCGTTTCGTTTTTCCTTCCCCGTCCTGTCCGTACCGGCCTTCATCGCGACCTTGGTCGTTTATGGACGGAGGTAAAACACCAAACGAAGCACCTGCTGACGGCGAGTGATCGCTCCACTGATGCGCACGTGCCGACGTAGCGTAACGGGCCGACTGTTGGCATTCTCTGCCCCTTGGCGGAGTAGTATTTCTCCAGAACGTATCAAAGGCATATTTCGCCTTCCGAGCGCGCACGGCATGGTTGCGCAGGAAGCTGCACTTGTTCCCCAATTAAATCCAGCTTTCCGCGCTCACAGCCTCACCAATGATGCAACACTTGATGAGAGGTTACAGACGCTTTTACGACAAGCTGATCAAACGCGAGGGGTGTGCTTCTTTTTCGTTCCTGTGTGTGGTAATGTTTTCAGGCAAGGGAAAGCGCTTTTATGTTCCTGAATCTTTTACATAAAATATCGAGATAGTTTTGATAATGCTATGGTTTACTTTCGCTTCACTAAGCTGGCCAATAAGCTCTGTTTACGGGCGTTAGCCTACACCTCAATTTGATGAGTAAAAGCCACGGATATTTGCGCTTGATATCAAACTTGAAAATGCACTAAAGCTAAATACGAATAAAATACGGCTATACTACTTATATTACCCTCTTTTCACTTTATTTTTTCATTTTATTTGAGAACAGAATTTCCCCTGGTTTAAAGCTCCTGACGGTGCCGGTTCGCGAATGCTGAAAATGTCAGGAGCAGCCGATAGGTGTCAATGCTTCAAGCTACAAAACAGTTCCGTTTAAGTAAAAAAGCATCGAAGAAGAAGAAGAATCAAGTGTCATTTGCGTGCTTTGCAGATTTGTTTGTGATTCTTCAGTACAAAATGCACTGTAAATAAGTATCCCACTGACTGCTACTAGTATGCGGTGTCTGTCATTATTGCTAAAATTTTTGACAGTTCTTTTACTTATTGATTTCTCTGGGCTGCTCGAGCTTCCTTTCTTAGGCGGGCACTATGCTTGCGATTCCATTCACCGTTTCAATTCAAAACAGTTTAGTCTGGCATGCATCTGGCGGCTAGACAAACCGGTTACCCACATAGCTGCTGCTTCGAGAAGCGAGAAAATTGCCCTAGGTCTGCCAAGGACCATCTTAATCGCACCTTCATGCGACCAATTACGCAGGCGGTCTTGCATCTTGTCATTGGCTTTCTTGGAAGGTGTTGCCAGCTTGGTGCCAGACGTAAGGACATTTATGGATCTTATCTCTTGACCCAAAAGTGTCCAGCACTGAAAGAATGCTTCAGCTAGGAGTTAGTTCTGTAGCTCGCACTGTTGTTTGCGTGTACGATACCAGAACACAATCTTGGAGTCCTGCAACCGCAGTAATGAAACTTGTTTCTCGTTATTGTCTCTCTCTCCCCCCCCCTCCCTCCCCCCCCCCCCCCCACACACACACACACACACACGTTTTTTTTTTTTTTTTTTTTTTTTCTAAGCGACGCGCTAGCATTTTTTGGCATGTTGAGGCGCACGCATGCCATGCCACGAAATGCAGCGGAATGCTACTTTTATGCACTGATAGGCTGCAAAAGATGTATATTCGACTAAATTAGTGTAAATGAGTGTGACTGAGTTCATGCACTGTTTCTCGCCTGTGCGATCTCCGCAAATACCACTTGTAAGCACACAATGCATGGCGGACAGCGACGCTACTTACGAACAGTTAATAAATTGCCGTAGCGGTTGGTAACGCCTATGCCACAAAAATGTGCTTGGCCCTAGCTTTCGGATTTTTTCGATATGTGGTCACCTCTACAATTGTCTTAAAATCAATGTAAGCTCTACGTTGATTATCTGCGAAGTTTAGAGACAGACTTGTTTGTACGAGAATGACACGTTCGGAACGCTTAATATTCCGTTATCACTGCTTATAATGCGTAGACGTGAACGTTGCAGCTCTTAATAAAATCGTGTTCCATGGCCACTGGATCAAAGCGCACGGGAGCTGTTTGATCGAACGTCCTTGCATGTTCAGGCGACGCGCACGTCAATTGTTGCTGGATGATGCTATTATCCGTTATGCCCTTTCGAGTAGCGTGGTCCCTGACTAGCTTATTTTTATATACATTAAGGTGCTCACAGTGTAGCAGCGTCATCACATTTCATTCGTGGTTAGGCGTCTTCTAAGTTTCTCAAATGGAAGCAAATGGAAAAAAAAGCAGTCAGAAGGCAACCTGGCAAACGGAACGACATTCCAGACATTGGCATTACTTACACACATACAAAAAAAAAAAAAAAGAAAAGGTGGAGTTCGGTTGAACAACAAAACACACAAAGACTAGCACGTTGACGACAGACAAGAAGGAAAGCGGCAAAACCAGTCTTACAGTTCAAGGTCAGAGTCAGAGATGGATGCTGGGATTCGACCTTTCCCGTATAGTTTCTTGCTTAATGCTTTCGTTATCACGGCCGGATTCTTCTTCAAAGCATTTTATTATCTTTAGCCCCCACGAAGCTCTTGACATCGCGACGAACGTTGCTCTTACGACCAGAATGAAAAAAATAAAATAAGGCTCGGAATTTGGCTCGGGACCTTATCACTTTAGAGCGACTGGTCACGCAGGGCATTGGAAGTAAGTTATGAACCGAAAGCGTAGTTTAAACTCACTTTGAAGTTGGTAGGCTGGGGCCCACCCGTAACAAATCTAGGTCACTTGACTCCGCCTCAATGACGTATTAAAACCCCCTGCGAGGGCGACCTATTTGTTGGTGTGCCTCGGTATACCCTTCAAAAACGATTGGCCGAATTTGTTTCGCGACTTTATCCGGTCACTCTAGTTGACAACGGCGCGGTTTCGTTCGCCATTGCCAGGAGAGCTTGCGATACTGTTGCACGAGGGAGCGTTATTAGCGCTATAGGTGTTCCAAACGCATCTAATAAAGAAGAAAACAAAAATTATACGTGCGCTGTATCCACCGCAATGGCTCAGCAGCCATAGTGTTATGCTGCTTGGCGTAAAATTCTGAGCTAGACTTCCGGCCGCATACGTGGATTAAGGTGTTAAAAAGAAAAAAAAGTATGAAAGGATAATAATAATAATAATAATAATAATAATAATAATAATAATAATAATAATAATAATAATAATAATAATAATAAAGCACGTGCACGTTCTGTAGGGGTGCGGAAAAGAACCTCGGCTGATGAAAGTTAATCTGGAAGTCTCCGCTACGTCGTCCTTCTTAGCTCAGGCGTATCGGTCCGCTGTAAAAACACCGTTAACCACCGGTCAGCTCGAGGATCTACCCAAAAATTACCCAGAAAGGTCGGTGAAAGGTCATCTATAAAAATATAATCACCGCGGAAAAAAATACATGTAATTTCTGATCGATTTTCTGGTGCAAACAAAAGCCGGATTATTTCACAGGGATGTTCTGGTGAAAGAAAAGCCGAAAAAAGAAGCCCGAAATTCGGGTAAATAAAAACCCAGAATGCTTAAACCTAGATGCAACTTACCTTTTCGAGATGTCACTTTCATAAACGCGTGCAAAAATTCAACCTTTTTGAACCACCTGATGTTGTTTTGCAGTTATACAGTGCCACAGGCAATTTAAGCGATGAATGCACATCAATATACAGGGTGTCCCAGCTATCACGCAGCACGATTTAAAAAAAGGGGAACAGCGTTACGCGAAGCAAACCTAGTGCGTATTGTTTCCAGTGCAGTGGAGTAGCCGCCAGTAATTTTTTCGTTACTGAGATTTAATTAGGTAATTATAATTAATTATCTAACTAGAGAAGTACTGTCCTAATTATCAAAGTCTCAATGAGAAAATTGTAGAGCACCATAAAAAACTACCGATACGGCTCTCTGTTGCTCAATACGTGCTACATAATTGTGTTTTTCCGAGTGTGAAAGAAGCCCGCGAATACACGCAGAATTGCCGCGCGACTGGCCGCTCGAGGCACTTTGCGTGCATTCGGGGGCTTCTTTCACGCTCGGAAAAAAGACTTTTATGTAGCACGTATTGAGCAACAGAAAGCTGTATCGGTAGTTTTTCATGTTGCTCTACAATTTTCTCATTGACACTTTGATAATCAGGACAGTACTTCTCGAGTTAGATAATTAATTATAATTACCTAATTAAATCTCAGCAACGAAAAAATTCCTGGAGGCTACTGCACTGTACTGGGAACAATACGCACTAGGTTTGCTTCGTGTAACGCCGTTCCTCTTTTTTTAAATCGTGCTGCGTGATAGCTGGAACACCCTGTATGTACCCTATAAAGATTGTCGTTAAGATTTTTTTTATTTGTTATGTATCACCCTTCGCATTTCTCCTTTAAATCCGAAAGCTCTGCTCGGAGGAATCCCACTTGCTATTTTACAGTTTTTTTTTCTGTTCTTACCGACGATTAGAGTGACGTTGGTCTGCTTAAGCCGTTTGCAAACACACTGCGCTTTCCTTCTCAGCGCGTACGTTATTTTTTGCTTCTTTCGTGCGCAAGTATTACCACGTCAGAACGGCGCCGAACAATGCGCGCGTTTTTCTATGCAGGGCGCAGATTTCTAAGCGCGCCTTGCAGGGTTTCGTAATCGGCCCATTCGGTCGCCACACTTCACTGTGCGTGCGTTCGTAGCGACACTCAGGGCTCCGTGCGCGCATTTGTGCAGGGCTCACGCCGCCTGAAAAAGTACGTCTCCACGGAGAACGAAATCAATTGCCGGTGCATTCCGAATGACCTTGGACAGATGAGCCGTGCATGCGATCAAAGCTCCGAAAGACTTGTTGCGGCAGCGCTCACAAATTCCAGTCGGCGGCTACAACTTCTCAGTTCTCGAACGCTAGTGCGAAGAAACATAATAGCGAGTATTGGTGTTCAACGCCCTGAAGCTGCAGTGCGGGCCATGCGGAACACACCGTAATAGCGTATGCCTTTGGCCCGCGTGAGGTTCTTTAACGTACCCCAAAAATAAAAGCGCGAGCGTTTTTAACAGTGGAGCTGTTTACGCCGACCGTGAAGAGCGAACGGAAATTGTGGCCCGATCCTGGCGGTAGTGCAGGAAGGGTCCAAGCGCAATGCACCTACCCCTGTGAACTAGCGAATGTGTTTAAGCCTAGCCCAAATACGTGGCCAATACCTTGCGATAGCCAATCAATAGGTAATCGATCATCTATCAATAATCAATAAATTCCGAAAAATGCTATGGATGACTTGGTAGTGCTAGGTGCCGATCAGCTCCGCTGTTTCTTTAGCGTTGCGCCACTAGTGCAAGCTACGCAAAGTTTTTTTTTTTGCGACCTCGTGCTCAGCAGCTGCAGAATGTGATTTACTCTGAGCCGCCACATCAGATTAGAGTGAATTAAGCCACTACGCTAGTGTCACTCGGCTAAGTACGATCACTGCCCCGCAACAGAGTGACACGCCGAGGTTGCGCAGCGCGCACAGCACTCGACACATTACTGGCCGAGACGAGCCGCGAAAGCAGACGCTGCCGGAGCATTACGCAACCACGTCGTGACTGTTCGGACATGTCCTGTAATGATGACGAAGAGTACTTTCGTAACGTGGACGATTAGTGTTGGCACGAGATGGTGAAGCCGGGAAAAAAAAAAAAAAACTACACTCCTTTAAGACCCAAAAGAAAAGGAAAAGTCCGCCCTATATACATGCGCAAACATTCCTCAACGAGCTATCTATCACCTGTAACGTTTCGTTTCTATTTTGCTAACATTCTCACAATTTCCGTTCTCTCTTTATCTCTCTCTGGGAATATAAGTACTGCGGCTTGGCAACCAGTGCAAGTGCAACTAATGCCAGTGGCCTCGCCTTATTTGGCCATATTGCATTTTCAGCGTCTTCCTCAACTGCGCAGCAAGCCCTTTACAAAGGGTTGATGCTCCTGCTCTTTATCCCACAACAAGCATTCTTTACGAGCAAGACCTACTCATAGCTTAGGGACAGTCTGTATATATATATATATATATATATATATATATATATATATATATATATATATATATTATTTTGAAAGACACCGATTTCGAGGCTCAACGTTGGAGCTATGCGATACATTCGCACTTATTTACAACTCCAGGGTGATTACAGCATCTGCGACTCCGAAGGCAACTATCCCACAGACTACAGTTTAAAATGCTTCCTGGCACCAACAACACAGAGTTCCGCATGACAGTATTGTTCTCTCTGTGTAAACAAACATTGAAGACTGCCTCTGCAGAGATTTTAATTTCACACCATCGAAAAATAACGCAAGACAACAGGCCTAGGTACAAGAAAAGCCACACCATTTCTGTCATGTAACGCTGTTGCCGTTTTCTGACTCGGCCTTTAATGTCTTTGAGTGAAGGTGGCGAGCAGGCAGGAGATAAAGTGTCATGTCGGAGCGCGAGGGACACAGTTTCATGCAGCGCTTGGGACATTCGCATCGGAAGAGAAATCTGCCGCGCTGACACTGCAGCAACCTGTTTAGTCTACAAGGGGGAAAACGGGAAAACAGTCGTCGCAATGAATAAGCGGCGCCAGACTGAGCAGATTATATTACAGCGAAGCTGTTAGCCTCTAGTTGGTCGGCCGCGTCCGCGGTGCTCATACAAAAATGTGGGCCGATCCCGGAGACAGTACAAAGAAGCGGGAAGCACACAGTGCGCTGCTTCTCCCAGAGGCATCGCATGGCGTCATCAGGTGACATCATACCTTGACGAAGACGTCATCGTGTGACGTCACGTTTGACGTGATTACGTCATCAGATTACGTCATCAGCCGATATCGTCACGTGACGATGCCGTCATTCTCGCGTATTCGAATTCCAATCCTAAGCTATCATGTCTGCAGCTTGTGTGTAAGTCGTACTTCACAAATTTTCTGACGCAATTTACTTTGAAAAATTGAATAACTTGAATAAGGCACTTGCGCTTGGCGGACGGCCTGGAGAAATAAGCATGTATGCTGCACTTCTGTAAACGTGCGTGCGCGCATGACGTACGTCGCTTGTAGCGGTGGTGCTTGTCTAACGTCGTCTAATGTCGGCCGTGCTTGTCTAACGTCTAACGTCGGCCGTGCGTGTCTAACGTCGGCAACAGCTTCGCTGAACATCCACTTTCACAGGGTGGAATGGAGGCAGATTTTTATTTTTTCCTGTGGTCTTCAAGTTGTTAGCTTAAAGGGTCTCCGAAAAAAAAAAAACCCTGAACAAGCAGAAAAAAAAAATGGTTGCAGAAGTTTTAATTTGCATGTCGACATAAATAAAGAGAACAGGCCTCACGGCGGAACTTCTTTCTGGAAAGCTGCCCAGCGAGCTTACGCTACTTTTGTAACGGCTCGGATGCCACAGACAAACTTTAAATCGTGATGCTGCTATGTTAAACCACGGCCGGGCTCGAGTGGCGCGCGCGCTCGCTTCTTACGGCCTTCTCACCCGTCTGCGACTGCAACAATAGGAGAGTTTCTCAGCACATTTCGCCACCCGTCGGCGGTAGGGGCGCTGCGTCCCTGACCCGTCCTCCCCTGCTCCGCGTGCATGCGCTTGCCTTCGCGCTCGCACGATCGTTTTCCCGCGCATTTTATTGGGTGATCTGTCAGTGTTGTTCAGTATGCAGTAATTTGTGGGCTCCTGAAGACGGTCGTACAGCCTTTAGAACGCGCGCTCACAGCCAAAACTTGGCGCCGTTCATTGCACATCAGTATATAACTGCTGTGTGATGTTGTATTGCTGTGTTCCGTATTGCAAGTCCCGTTCCAGGAAAAAACCCGGTGTTTATTTTCACCAGTTCCCAAGCAATGAGTTTCTAGCCTGAGTTTCTAGCGCTTTTGGACAAGATAGTGTTTTTTTTTTCGACACCTGCCACGCAGGAATAGCAGTCCAGCCCTATTTACAACGCGCTCCCATCTTGAGCTGCCCTGAAGGTGTTGACGACAGCCATGCTCGACGATCCACAAATCTAATTGCCGAGAAGTTTTTGAGAATACTGCTTGTAAATCACTCAAACCAACTGACTGACGAATACGACAAGCCTTCGGCCTATGTACACAAGCCGCCAAGCAAACACTTTAGATTGTAATTGTGAATAAGACACATTTATGAGCTACTGTGTCCGCAAGAGTTTACGCCTGAAAGTATGGTAACCATTGTAATACCCTTGTCGCACGGCATGTGTATGTCATTCGTAGCGAATGACACAAGCGTTAATACTATTTTTGTTGCTTCTACACGGGCATAGTGAGCGACATTCACAGCTAATGGCATTCGCTGATTGGAGGAGCTTCCCGAACTCATCCACGCGCGACTTGTGTAATCTCGACGACAGGGTGTTGACAAAAAATTACAAAATCGATAAGTTAAAACGAAGTGTAATATATTTTCAAATAACCATCCAATGTTTACCACTGTATTGCTAACAATATAGTGAAAATATGTAACAAGAAGCACGATTTGTAAGGTCTCGTTATCACAGCAGCCTGCCGATAAACATTGCCATCAATTGCGAATGCCATTTTGTTTACCTGTGTAGACAGGTAACGCAAGAGCGCAATGTCATTCGGTATGAATGTCATTTACTGCAAATGACGTTACATGTGCCGTGTGACAGGGGTGTAAGTGCATACGAGCAATAAATATTTATTTTCATTCCTCAAAATGCATATGCGTTTGAAGGCGGAGAGCTGTTCTCCCGGTGCATGCATCTCCATGTTCCCCAGTGAATTTAAAGAAGCTCGATGTATTAATACGGTTACAGTGAATGCATTTATAAGAAGCCTAGGTGAACCATTTACGCGTCCTCTACAATTAGGTGACTTGTTTTTGAATGCACCGTAAGGTAAGAAGCGTGCCGGACCCCATCTTCCAGCGTTGCGCGCGCTTCACTGATCGGCTGGGAACAGCTGATCAGGGTGAGGTCGCAGTGGCCCCTACCAAGCAGCGGCGATGGGCAAGAACTAGCCCCTATGCGAAGGCCGTAAGAAGTGAGCGCGCGCGCCAGTCGAGCCCGGCCGTGGTTAAACATATAGGACTTGGCACGACTTCCAAACCTCGTGCAGAAACCCGAGAAGGATGTCATTGTCGCCAGTTAGTGATACCAGAAGTGGTTTCCCGAGGGGCCGCTTGAGGTACAGTTTACATGAGTCTTTTTGTTTACAAAGCCTGTTTTATCTTTGCTGTAACATTTCTACATCGGCGAGGGAAGCGTTTGGGGGAGCCGTAGTATACATTGCACGCACACTTATTTACAGTAATGGCACGCGCTGCTGTATTAGCTGAATGGGAGGAGAGGGGGTGGGGTGGCTGATAAAAACGCGAGGCTTTCAATGTGGGTTGTTCTCGCCGCTCGAGATATACACAGATCTGGAGGGGCGCAACAGGCTCCTCGTAGATATTGTGCCCCTGAAATCTAGAGGGTCCATCGTCTTGTTGTTCCGGTCCGGGCGCGATAACGCGGTGCCCTATCGGAGCGCATTTTCTTTCTGGTGTTTTGCTCCGAGATGAATGTGCGCGTAATGTGCCAAGTGACCAGCAATCCAAAGGCGTGTATGTTTTCAGTAAATATGAGTTGCTTCGCCACAGCTACAACGCTGTATACAAACGCTATACTTATTTTTTTACAGTAGCAGCTGCCATAGCTTTTAGCTCCTTTTTTAGCTTTCGACGTGTCTGCACGTCTGCAGACATGTTTATAAATAAATAAATAAATAAGTAAATAAATAAATAAATAAATAAATAAATAAATAAATAAATAAATAAATAAATAAATAAAAGAAGATATCCAGACTGTTGGTTTCCTGAGGTCCTCCTATTAATTTACAACGATGGTAGATAATGATGATAGCGTTTTGTTATAATGCCAATGGTTCATCGGCCACCTAGAAGGAATCCGGAGATGTAGAAGGATAAGGCCCCCTATACGCCATCTTGCAATTCTTGTTCAATGTCCCTTATTTATTAGTTCCTTCTAATGTTGCATACATCCCGTTCTAACTCACGGACATCTTTTGCAATTTTATCCACTGTAAACAAATTATTCTGCAAACATTCTTCACTGTTCACTGGCCTAATACTTCTGCTCTATTAAAGAAGTATCGCGCTGCGATCTATATCGAGCCATCTGTTTGCATTTTTCATATATTTCACTTCTTGCAATATCTGCTTGTGCACACAAGAGTTTTGAGATACGAAAGCTGAAATATTTTAGGGCCTATAGGCATGCAGCCTGCAACTAAGGTGTGTGTTGTGCATTTGAGTCGGAGGTTTATGCACTGCAGCTGTTAACTCCTGGCTTCATGCTTAAGCAGCAAAGTATTTGATTTTTCTCGCAGTTTTCGGGTTCTGCAAACTACATACATACATACATACATACATACATACATACATACATACATACATACATACATACATACATACATACATACATACATACATACATACATACATACATACATACATACATACATACATACATCATACATACATACGTCCGTCCGTCCGTCCATCCAGCCATGTGTATATACATGCATGCATGCTTGCATACATACAACGAGCAGCTCATGTATGTACGGTAGCATCCCCCCTGCTGTTCTGCTGAGAGACACTGTGTGCACATGTAAGCAAACGCTGGCAGCAGAATATATGGTACTCGGCACAAATGCGCAAGGCGGTTGACAAAATTTACACTACTTTTGCATAAAAGATACGTGAGCAATAAAGTGCCCAATAAGAACTAACATCCTGTCACGAATCCGCTTTGAAGACCATTTGTATTACGCTGCATAGAGACAACACAAGAAAAGGGCCTAAAAAGGGCACTTCTGCGTTATCCTTATCGTCTTTAAAGCTTTACAGGACACTGTAGTGAAGGGTGGGGTACGTCTTACTGCAGGCGCTGTGTCAACGTTATAACGCACCCCCGAAGCCGCAAGGGAGCGTTTCGGGTCAAAAATGAGCTTTCTTAGTAGCACAGCCCGCATACCGCTGGGCCTCGTATTTATTATACGTGGGCTCCGCCACGGTGGCTGTTAAGTTGTTAAAAAGCGGCGTATTATCATCTCTTGCTTGCGAGGTATATAAAAGCGGGTCCTATCTACCCGAGCTCACTTTTTAGAGCTTCGTAGCCGCGTCAGTCGACATCTCACGGTTGCAGCCGACACAACTCAGCCATGAGCTCCAAGGATGAACAGTAAGAAATGTGTCTCATAGGTCTCCTCGCTCCTGACACACGATAATTCGACTGCCTCTTGACCTCTGGCGTTCTGACTAATCATTTTTAATGATACATGAAGCCAAATCAGTTTTTCGTCCATTCTTGATTTGCGCCCTTGAGAATATTGACATACGCGAAATCTAGGTGTCACTCCTGTGTTGTGAATATTTCTTTTGTCATGACCAGTGCATTAACTATAACGCTTAAACATTCGTCTTACACACTCGCAACCGTCCTGTGGGGTTTTCATTTTCCAGAGTGGTGGTTCACATTTGCATCGAATTGCCGGGTAGCGAAAAATTAGTGCCCTCCAAAAAAAGAATGCAAGAAATATATATATTTTTTTGCTCTTATAGAAAGTATTACAGTAAAATAAATATTTACATTAGCGGTTACAAGCCATGCTCTCGGTGACTGTGCACTGGTTTGCGCGCATGTCGCGACGCTTAATCGCTACTGCTGATGTGCATGTCAAAAGTGCCTGAGAAGCACTTTCTATATGCACCGCTTAAGGATTGTCAGAATGCACTGACAGTTACCCGCCTTGCTTCATGCAGGTACTCGTATGAGCACATCGAAAGTATCGCCAATTTCCTGCTGAGCAAGACGGAGCACCGACCAACCGTAGGAATCATATGCGGCTCTGGCTTGGGTTCTCTGGCTGATCTTATTGGAGGCAGTAAAGAGTTCCAGTACAAGGACATTCCAGATTTCCCTGTCAGCACAGGTTCGAATTATTTTGCACATTCATTAGTGAAAACTTGCAGAAGGCACTTGCATGACAATGTGCGGGAGACATGCAATCGTTTTGGATTGAGTTTTGCGCCAAATATTATTTGAAATAAAAGTATGCCATGAGTGTTAATGACGTGGAGCTGACGAAATAATCTTTTTAAACTACGTTCTGATGAGCCACCATTGGTACCAAGGCGAATATGAGCAAGCGAATGGACGTGCTGAGGATAAGCGCAAATAGTGTGCCTGCGATTCCTAGCATAATTAATTCGTCAGTCTGCCCTTGAGGCTTGTGTGCTTTAATGCGAAGGTCCCGGATTTTCCTGACCGTGGCTGCTGGCTACTGATGCTGTCTTACTGAATAGCACACAGAAAAAAAAAAAGAATTACGGGCCTGATGTCGGCATTGATCCTGGCTTCCTCAGCATAGCAAGCCCGATGCTCTCACCATTAAGCCACAATCGCACATGTACTTCAATCATGCCAACGCCAAATAGCTATTGTGAGATGACCACCGCGCGTGTCACAGTACGTAGCTCGGGTGCGCACATGTGCGCGCGCCAGCTTCATTTACGTCAAAGACGCAGGAATGAAATGGGCAAATTTGTAGCGTTTGATTAACCGCTTCACGAAAGCTTCGCTTCACATATATTCCAAGAGGTACGTTGGATCTGCATATTAAGGCGAATGCTTTATGTGTCTCATGGTGAGGTCTCCTATTCAAGGCCGTTTCAAAACCGCGTCGTCGACACGAAATGATCCTCTTAGGATAAGAGGTGATAATGAGCACAAAACCGCGATTAAGGGTGGATGAATGATTAAGCAAGTGAACTGAAGTGATAATGGGTATACAGAGAGGTGAATGAGGGGAATTAAGAGTGAGTTGATGGTGAATTAAAGGGGTTTAGTTTGGTGTAAGGAGTCAAACGAAAGGTAATGATGAGATAGAGTGAGATAAAATAATGAAGAGTAAATGAGAGTGAATTAAGAGTGAATGAAGGTGAATCAAGACTGAAGAAAATTGAAAATTTGGAGTAATAGAGCAAACCAAGTGCGATGCAGTGAAACCGAGATGACAGAGTGAATGAAGGTGTACCAATCAGTGATAGGGTGAATCAAGAGTGAATCAAGTGTGAATTAAGAGTTTATCAAGGGGTTATGGAGTGGGGGAGTGACTTGCAAAATTATATGAGAGATTTGAGGTTCCAAGTGAGGGTGACTAAGCAAAAATATGCTCAGTCACGGTTCGAGCTCGGTGAATCATAAGAAGGGTGACTTGCCAAAAAACATGATGACTTGCAAAAATGACTGTAAATTGTGGTTTCAGAGTGATAATGACTCAGCAAAAAAGTGTCAAGTCACGGTCCAAGCTTGGTGAAAAAAAGGATGACTTGCAAAAATTACTGCAAAATATGGGTTCGGAGTGAACATGACTCAGCAAAAAAAATTGCCGAGTCATGGTCAGAGTTTGGTGAAATAAGGATGACTTGCAAAAATGACTTTGCATAGTGGTCGTCGTGTCATTGAGTTAGCGGCGCTTGGGCTTTCGCCTTCAAGTCGTCTTAGTTATAGCATAAGGGAGCCCTAGTAATTTTTTTCTTTTTCTTTTCATTGAAAATAAGGAGCCAGCGATGACAGCGTTTTTACTTTACACAAGACCGCTTTGTTTGTTTGTTTGTTGTTGTTTGTTTGCCAGTCAACAGAGTCATACATGTGCTCTAAAAGCTTGGCTCAAATTTTAGCCAACATAAGAATGTTTACGTATTACGGGTGAGTTCTGGAATGGAGTAGCACAAAATAAAATTCTACTGGCATTCCTGTTGAATTTGACGCGATATGTATGCTTAAGTTTAACGTACTGGCCTACGAGTGGTGGCAATGGTAGTAGACTAGCGGCAACAGTAGTAGTGGTGGCGGTGTTGGTGATAGCAGTTGGTAGTAGTAGTAGTAGTAGTAGTAGTAGTAGTAGTAGTAGTAGTAGTAGTAGTAGTAGTAGTAGTAGTAGTAGTAGTAGTAGTAGTAGTTGTAGCACGAAAATTGGCATTACTGCTTATGAGATGACCTCTAAGGGGATTTAGAAAAAAGACAATCGCTGCTCCCAGCTTCCCGCAACCGGATGTCGAACTGTCATTCATATAGCGTAGGACAGGAGTGCTGCGTATGACAGAGTGGCCATATCTGGAGGCCGGTCTGTACCGCCCTGCGCGAACGGTTTTCAGAGCTTTTCTGAAGCGCACCATTTCCCGTCGTATGCAGTTGCAGATGAATAAACTGAGAATGCTCGAAAATATCGGCCAGTGGTCGGTGAGAATGAAAGCAGCTACAGGTACGAGCTTTTTATCTACGTGAACTGGAGAGTTCTCATGCCTTTGGAAGGCGGACCCTGAGAGGTGGGGCTTAAAATACCTTAGCTCGGCTAGTCCTGTATTACGACGGGGCTGAACAAATTTGGCCCCATCCCGACTCCCCCTGGTAGTAGCCGGTCCCAGCGGCCGCAAGCGTGTACGTAGGTGTTTTTCCAACCTTGACTTCGTCTGCCGCTTCGAGGGCCCCTCACCCTCCATCCCTGGGTTGTCTCGTTTCGCCGAGCCCCTACTGATAAGTACGGCGCGATGGGCGCCGTCTAGAGATAAAGCCTGCTCGAGGTCACGTCATTCGTGTTGCCGTTGATCTCCGTGTCACCGCTTATCTCAGCGTCAGATGAAAGTACTAGCCGCGAAGTGAACGAGGAAGCCCGCAGGCTTTGATATATGAGGTTTATTCAAGGTGTCATGGTCGGGCGCATATCGTGCACATTTGCGATTAAAAAAACAACATAAGAGTGAAATAAGAGGGAATACTCATAGACTGCTTCACTTTTACAGCCTCGCGCTGGCTGCACGAATTCTGCAGAAGCCTGTTACATGTCTATAAGCGGCAGCTGTAGTGGCTAGCAATCCTCTGCAAGCTTTTCCAGACAAATTTCAGAGGATGCAGTTATTTTTTCAACTTGTTTAGTTTTGATAGTCATCGCATTAGAAAATGAAAGCAACTGCTACTGAATAAAAAAAAAGCATGGCGTAGTTTCACATTCTTAATAGATTTAAATGAGTGAGTAGCAATAAACACATACTAATGGCCCAGTGCGGGGAACAATTAGCAAAAAAGTCCCAGTAATGTGCGCATTCGACTAGGCCGGGAGGCAAACCTAGGGAAACATCACACGGTCGTGTTTTTTTCTCTCTCTCTTTTCAGTTCCCGGCCACAGCGGGAAGCTTGTTTTGGGCAAACTGGAAGGAAAGACTGTGATTTGTATGCAAGGACGCTTTCATCCTTACGAAGGCTATCCACTATGGAAGGTATATGGAATGCTGTTATGAATAACTATGCACTAAGCCCTATCAAACACTGAAACGGCTGAAAAGAAATGTTAAAAAAATCTGAAGTTCTACGTGTCAAAACCAAGTACACGAGCGTATTTTGCATTTCGCCCCCATCGAAATAAAGAAACGCTATATTGTGCGCGCGATTATACATATAGTGTGTACACTACCAAGCCATGTACCTGACACCATGTTATATCCAGCTGTGCTATTGTTGTACCAACATCTGTTAAATCATGCATTAATAAGTGAGTTGCTAGACCAAATGCATCCGCATCCCATTATATGAGACGTTTCAAGGGTCCAGTTGCCCCCTTCTCTCTACTTCCTCCCAAAGCGTGTTATACGTCGAATCACGTCGGTGCAGAATAATCCTGCCACCTTCTCGGCGCACCGTTCCTTGATGCCACAACTATACTTATTGCTTATTTAAGGACTCCGAGGAATGTCGAAAAACTACGTTAACCGTTTTCTGTTACAAACCCCAAATATTATCCTCACGTCAATTTGCCACTTTCATAGTTTTAGGAAAATATTTTTGTGCTAATAGATCACCTTCAGTACTATCACTCGTGCTGTCTAAAACTGTGCACCCTTTAATTTCGCCTCTGCGCGCGATGTAACGTATTTACTCACACATAATAGTACCTCAAGTGCGCTGTTGCAGAGTCGCGCTCCGACTTTTATATACCACAGTACATAGTGGCAAGATTTACAACTGCGTTCCATTCAGAATCGTACGGTCAGACCCATACTCAGAAATTGCTTCCCATGTTCGAATCATAAAAATAAACTTTTACTTTATCAAGTTCTTGCAGAAACTTGCGGCAATTGGACTCGTGTGAGTTACATGACGCATGTTTATTTCCTTTTATTTTTCAGTGTGCTATGCCAGTAAGGTTGATGAAACTGCTTGGAGTAAAGACTCTTATTGTCACCAACGCCGCTGGTGGGGTAAACCCAAATTTTAAAGCTGGTGATATCATGATCATCCGGGACCACATAAATTTCCCTGGCCTCGGCGGCGACAATCCTCTGAGAGGTCGCAATGACGAAAGGTGAATGTTTCTTTGAGAAAAGTTTCGAATAGTCGAGCGTACAGGGATATGCATGCAGTTTGAAATAGATTTTCCAAAGGGCACACGAATTCGGTATTTACGAATTCGTCTGCCTGCAGCGTTGAATAGCCATGGCATTGGTGCAGTGTCAAAGATGCCACGATGAAGAGAGCTTGGGTCGAATTTCCGGTACATGTGAAGTTCAAGTGCACCTTATTACCAGTACATGCGCGTCTCTGCCTCAATCTGCTACTAGACACTATGCACAAATTATGCGCTTAAGTCACACTGCTATACAAGGATAGCAATGCTTCTCCTGAAGCGACTCAGAGCTCACTAGCACTATCTTAGTTGAAACACTGTGTATCATGCCTGCCGTGCTTGTTTTGTAGTCTAGTAAAAGCGCACGAGAGAGGTATCGGGCGGTGGCAGAATAAAAAAAAAAATCTGGGGTTTACGTGCCAAAACCACGATGTGATTATGAGACACGTCGTAGTGGGGGACTCCGGATAAATTTTGACCACAAAGGGATCTGTAACGTGCTCCCATTGCGCGCGACACGGGCGTTTTTACAATTCGCCCCCATCAAAATGCGGCCGCCGCGGCCGGGATTTGATCCTGCGACTTCGTGTTCAGCAGCGCAACACCATAGCCGCTAAGCCACCGCGGCGGGTTGTACGGTGGCAGACACAACACGGGACGAGTTTTATTGGGAAAGCATGTAGTATGTATGCAGGAACAAAACTCAGTTTCGTGTCATCGCCTGTGTTGTGTCTGCCACCGTCCTACGTCTCTTGTGCGCTATTACTATACTGTTCCCAAAATGTATCAAGTTGCCCAGCTCTCGTTTGTACTGTTGTTTTTCTCCTTGAGATTGAGTACTTTGCACTTGAAACATCACAGGAATGTATGGCTTGAGAGCCTGATCGTGGCCGTCTCGTTAAATATATCGGTTTCCTAGTTATATGGCACTTGAATGGAAGCTTCGTTGTGTGCTCAAACGTGGAGACTGCGTGTGAAAAAGTGGTGCCGAATACAAGATCTCTTGTACTCCTCATTTTGTCTCTGCACCGCGTTTATTCACATTTCGTGGTCTCGCTGCGGCGTTGAAATTGTAACCAAGTATATTAGGATTTATAAATTATTCTGCTTGGAAGTTATGCATTTTTTTGCAATACCAACTTTTATTATATAGCGAAGCTGCTAGTGTGGCTGGAAGCACTAGAAAACGTTATATGTGTGCTTTCACGATGTCTCTGGAAAACTATATAATTAACGGAGTTGACACTTAGAGGGAATGTGGGCCATGTTAGGGGGAATCTACAGGAAACCTTTAAAGTTTGTGGGTTAATTAGGGGCTAAATAAAAATTGCGACAGCGTTTTTTTGCCTGTTAAGAGGCTGTATATGAAACGCTTACAAAACTTCTCCGCTGCCCTGGGATAACCAAACGTGACAGCAATTCTATATTTGCAGAGAATGGGGGCCGTGTTATGGGTGATGCGTACTGAGAGCTAGTTTGAAGTGCGCCGGTTAATTACAACCTTTGCAAAAAATTACTTATAAAAGCGTTCCGAAGCTGTACAAGCGTACTTTATGAACCAGGAAGGAGGTTTTCCCAATGTCCTGAAAGGACTCAACGTGCGACAAAGTTGACATTTCGAGGGAATAAAGTTAAAATAAGACAAGAGAACCTCAATGCATTCATTTTAACTGTTCGCCACCCAATACATTAAAGAAATAAACATCTACAAGTGGATCATATGCAATCTTTACGCCATGGTTCTTCACGACTACGCTATATAGCGCTGCTCAGTGCATTTGGCGCGAGTAGTGTGGCAATGCTGCCATAAGCGGTTCGCAATGATATCGTTAAAAAAATACACATCGTCATTTATGCCTGCAGATGTTCCACTACAGGACACGGGCAAGTTTTCTTACACATTTCTTCCTGTCTGTAGGTGGGGACCTCGCTTTCCGGCCATGAGCAACGCCTACGATAGGGATCTTCGGGAGTTGGCCAAGAAAATTGCCAACGAAGAGCTTTCGCTCTGGCCTTTTCTCCGCGAAGGCGTCTACTGCATGCTTGGAGGACCAAACTTCGAGTCTGTTGCCGAGATAAACATGCTCCGAGTGCTCGGCGCCGACGCTTGTGGTATGTCGCTCCCGCTTCAGAAGCTCTGAGCATCATTCCTTCATCCCAGACGTCGTTATAGTGAACTCCGATCAAAAAACGAAATCGCAATCACAACATTCAGTAATTTGACTTTATTTCACGCCATCCGCTGTAGTGATCTGAATTACGTTATATAGAATTGAAATTTTGGAATACGCTTGGAAGACCGCATTTCCTCAGATATTCCTAACAGAAGCGGGTTATGAAGCGTACTCCAGACGCCAATGAATGGCAGGTCGATAGGGTTGTACAGGGCGGTCCTTACTTGGACGAGAGACTTCACCAGTATTTAGCCCGATATAACTTCAACATTTACTTTACTTAACGAGGAAAAAAGTGGATATGATGCCTAACATACATATTAATTAAAATGAATCTTAATGCCGTCAATTCAAATTTGAATGATGTTTGAATTTGAGTGCTTGAATACTGATGACGTGTGTCCACTAAGCGTGGAAGGCCGTGAATATATGGGGCACTATGCGAAGAACGTTTACGTAAGACAATTTGCTTACTGCACACCGTTTGGGTGTCCGCTACTCATGATAGCGATCGGCGTGATAACGACACAATCGCCGCGGCAATGGCTAATCGCCGACGGCCCTCACGCAAAAAAAAAAACTACAAAAAAGAAAAAAAGAAATGTGCTGTGAATACTGGCATGATGATTGGTCAAACAGTTTCAAGAAGTGTCTTATTTCTCTTCACTTCTGTGTTGAAATTTTTCTTTTCATTGCTGTCCATTCGATTAACCTTCTTTTGTCATAAGGACAAAGCGTGAAATGTAAGACGGGGAATGCCAATGGTAGAGCAACAGCTCAAGTTCTCTTTTTCTCGCTTGTGGTGTCGCCCTCGCCTTCGGCTTTGTGTCCGAAAATTTTCGACCTTGTTACAACGGAATCCAACAAAACGAACTGGCGGTTCTTCAGTAACCTCACTTGTAATCTAAATTTATGAGAAAAACTTGAGCAAGCGGCACCGTGCAAATATTACTGAGGCAAATCATCACGGGCTACCGCAACTAATCTCAAAAGTGCTTTTTGTGAGGACTATTTACACCGTAGCTGGCGCCCCCTAAATTGGCAAGAAACACAATGCCACGTGAATTCAACCCTTTCCCACTATTTCTGGCGACACTGAACATACCAGATTGCCCCAAACTTGTAATACTCGAACAATGTCAACGTTTTCTCGCGTTTTTTTTGGCTTGACTTAAGCCCTTATAAATCTACGTACATTGAATTTCTTACAATTAGAGTTTATGAGTAATAATGCTCGGACCTGCGGTTGATAATGAAAACAATAGTGCTAAGGTAATGATATAGACTTCTCGTTCTATACCGCCAAATGGGTAAACGTGAATGTTGGGAGCAAGACGTCACTCAAAAGTCAGAGCCGCTGTGGCTATATGTAGCGATGCTCTTCACTAACGATAGCTTCGCCATGATCGAACGATGCAAAGCCATCTGCACGTTTGTGTTTAAGTACGTGCGGACAGTTGGAAACATATAGCAAATGCTAGTGTTTGATTCTGGTATAATTATTACAGTTGGTAGCCCCCTGATATCGTACCAACCAGTGAACATGCAGAGGGGTGCGACTGGAGAATGACAGCAATGATTGCTATCCAACGTCTTTGAAAGTTACGTTACTGTCTATCCCGGCATTTACAAATCTGACCAGTACACGCTTTTCAAGGTGCGTGCGGTAAGCACATGTTTAAGGGCATGTGTTCACCTTTGTCCGCCAATGATTATAACTGTTGGCATAGGCGTGTGACAAATATATAAGGGACAGCACTACGCCACTTCAGCCACGTGTGTCTCCTTTCGCCTGCTTTCACCCACATAATTTTACATTTAAGAAAATCGAATTACACTTTCCGTCAATCTCATGCCCTCACAGCTATCCTGCAGGAACGCGTTTAGGGAACGTCCTTGCGGTAGCTATAGTGGCAAGTTTCTCCCTGAAACCCGGCGGACGTCGTTACTTCGTATAGAAGCACTTAAGATATGTGTGCGGTAAGCCTTGCAGTTTACTGATGATATAACATAGTTGGCAGTTTCACCGGCAGAGCAAAGCAATGACAGAGACTGCAAGGCTTCGTGTTGCACTTGAACTGCTCGGACGGTGTTCTAGTTATACACGGGTAGGCCATGTTGGCGCACCAACATGGCCCACCCGTGTTGGTGCGCGAGAGTAGTGCATATATATATACTGAACGAGAAGAAAGGGAACCGAGGGGCGAATATTTTCATTCATCATAGTAAAGCATAAATATCCCAGAAAGTGGATGGGAAAACGGCGCCGCGGTAGCTCAATTGGTAAGAGCATCGCACGTGTAATGCGAACACGTGGGATCGTTCCACACCGGCGGAAAGTTGTTTTTTCATCCACTTCCGTTTTCATTAATCTATCATTTCTTTTATTAAATTAGTAAGTACAAGTAAATTTCCCTATGTTGCCTTGGTGTCCTTGTTTGTTGGCTTCTTATGATATACAGACTGTTCATTTTTAAGTTTTACGGAATTTTTAGGAATCGCCTGTGGTAGGTAGCATAATTCGTATGATTTTGCTGGGTTATTCGAAGAGACGGACATTAGTAGCATGAGAAATTGAAACATGTATTCATATAATTAAAAAATCACTAATTAACTTCTTAGTTCATTACTTTACGACACATATTGCAATCTATGAATTGTAGCCGGTGAGCTTGTCAGTCGTGTCCACTTGGAATGAATTGCCAGAATTACACCAGTTTGGAGATATGCACCATCAAACTCGCCGTGAATGCACTGTTGTTCCGCTTACTTTTTTACCAAAATGCTGTAAGCACAAAAAAAAAAAAAAAAAAAAAACTGGAACGCCTATGTATTTCGTCCCACACTTTAGGAAATAATATCTCGAAACTGGCGTCATCCTGGAAATTCGTTTCAAGTGGATGCGTCTTGCAAACTCACCGGCGACAATTCGTAAATTGCAATATCTGTCGTAAAGTAATTAACTAAAAGTTAATTAGTCATTTTCATGTTAATTAGTTGAATATGTATGTACATTTCTCGTGCTACTAATGTCCGTCTCTTCGAATAACCCAGCTCAACGATAAGAATTATGCCACCTGCCACAGGCGATTAAAAAAATTCCGTAAACCTTAATTTTGACGGTATATATATATATATATATATATATATATATATATATATATATATATGCACGGCTCAGATACTGATTTTACAGTATTGTAAGTACGAAAAATCTCAACCTTTATGTATTCTTCTCCATGTTTTTCTTTTACGGACGTATTCCTCCCCCAAGTCGTGGCCGCGCCCTGCTTTCGATTAAAATGATCGTAAAAACAACGTATGAGTATTGCTCAGCCTTGGTAAAAAATTATCCTGGAACACGGCCCGCTACAACTTTGATTCCCCACCCCCGAGGCAGCTGGAGGGCACACTTCCAACGTTATCTTTTTTTGTTGTGCTCTCTTATGCGCGTATCATGGAACTTTCTGCAGTCGAGCAATACTTCTGCCCCAGAGAGCGCTTGATACATGAAATACATTCACTTTTTCCGTTATTGTCGCAGGCATGAGCACGGCACACGAGGTCATCGTGGCGAGACATTGTGGCCTTCGTGTCTTCGGGCTGTCGCTCATCAGCAACGTGTGCATAAGCAACTACGATACGTACCAAGTGGCCAACCACGAAGAGGTCCTCGAAACCGGCCAGAAACGCAAGAAAGACCTCGAGAAGCTCGTCAGGGCTCTCATCAAGAAGATGGACGCCTGAAACACTGCGCTGTTCTCCGTCTCCCATTCCCGGGCAGTGTATTAGACATGCACCAGAAAACGCGTCACAGAAACGAGCACTAATCGTAAGGGCCGCGACACCTATTTAGGTACATATGAAGGCTGATGTGAAGATGGAAGCAAAAGCATACTTAATGGCCTCAGTTCGTATGCTCTACCTTCCACTTCTTACTAGCCGCAACGCGAGTCGGCGTACTGTTGCGTAGGTCTTCGTAGCGGAATGAAGTGGTGGCACTATGCTCTTCATGCTCTATCTCACAAGTCGTTTGCAGCACTGCCAGAAGGTACGAGGCGTGCACAGGCAACATCCTTGCGCAGTGGAATATAGTTTCGGGCGTAATTGTTTGATTACTGGTGGGATTAGTTTAATTTTGCTTGGTACACGACACGTTACGGCGATACGTGGCATGTTAGCACCTTTGCACATGCGCGTCGTAACCGCGAGTTACTGTGGCGGTGAGCAGATGACCAGGCCCGGATGAACACATTTCGAGGGGCAGTCGGCCTTTCTATTGGCAAAGGAGTACTGCAGCTTCCGCAGTGCTGCAAACGACTTGTGAGATGGAATATAGTAGTGGCTTAAAGCGGTCGCTACACAACTCTCGGAGTCCGCCACGCAAACCCGTAATGTGACAGGCCCAGCGTCCAAGAGGCGCTCCAGATGAGAGCGTTAAAGCGCAGCCACCTTCTCTCCGAGATTGGGGCGTGCAGTTAATTTTATGTCTGTCGCGTGAAGTTAATACATATATTGCCGTTATCCAGGAATAAAACACTTTCAGGAAACTTTATTTCATACACATGTATACTTTCAGGCGTGGCGTGAGCATGTTCATACAATTTTGTGGAATGCATTTCACACATTACGTTTTAATTTTGAATGTAGACCCAAGCACCACGCGTTAGTATTTTATTCTATTTTGGGTTCTTAGTTCCTTCCTTAATCACAACGTTGGCGCTGCTGAAGTCATTGCGACACTACGTTGCCGCATGGCGTTATTTGTTAGGGTGTATATAGAACAATTGTGCGAATACTTCCCGAGATCTTGGACAGGCGAATGGTGGGCCAATAAGCAAATGTGGATGTGTGATGTACCGGTGCTGCAATACAAGATAAAGCATTCTCGATAAAACACACTCTTGTATGAATGTCCTCTCACTTCTTCAATATCCACTTGACGAACAATTTGAACGCCGGTGTGCTAGAATTTGCAAATACTTTCAGCCTTCGATTACTTCTCTGCACCCGCGACAGTAGTGCATGCAGTGGCTATGACGTTGCACTGCTGAGCTTGAGGGTTCGATCGCGGCCGCATTTCGATTGGCAGCAAAACACAAAGACGCCCGTGTTCTTACATTTAGGTGCCCTTTTAAGAACCCCAGTAGGTCAAAATTAATCGGGAGGCACCCACTACGGCGCGCCTCGTAAACATATCATGCTTTTGGCACGTAAAACCCCCGAACATGAGTATTTCTCTGTGCGGCCTAATTCTAGGCACTATAGTGTCTAGAATAATCTTGGCACTATAGTGGAAGCTTTGCCGCGGCGTGCATGAGTACGCCTCGCTGTTTCCTTCGTGCCGATGGCCTCGTGTACGTCGGTGGCAGTGTGGGCGATGGCCGCGGCGTCGCGTTCACGACAAATGCGCCATGCGGTTCCAGCTGACAGCGTTTCTGGCGCTGTGCCACGCTCGCTACCTCATCACAGTGCCAGGAACGCTTTCGACCGTCTATTTCGACACGTCCGCTGCATAGACACGCCAGAACTCGCTATGATGATTTGTCTGTTCGATTGACCTGCACTTTTTCCACGAGTTCACTGCGCAGTTCTAAGCTCGTGTGGCACCAGTGCTGAAGTGCAGTGACATGCGCGAAGATAAGCGAGGGCTACCGGAAACGGGCTCAAAAGTACTGATGTGGTGCAGTTCTCCTGCTTCTGCACTCGCATCGCGCGTCTTTCGTTGCTGCCGTTGTCTAGCATGTGCTGCCATTGTATCGTGAATGTCCACTTTTTTCAAGTTCACGGCTGCGGTGCAGTCTTTGCCAGCACTCCTATGTCAAAATTTTGCAGTTAATGGTCTAGTTGCAATGCTGGTGGGTAAGTTGGTGATACGGAAACATATCATCTCACCCTACGGGCAACCATGGTGGGATGCGAAAGCATCGCGGGGGGTGCGCATCGAGTTTCCGTTTCGTTTCACTTGACAACAGAACCCAATGAAAATTAGAGTGAGAGTCGGGTTTCGGCGGGTATCGGTAGCCGTTGCTCAGGCTCATCACCGGAACCTTTCCCGACGTTAGAGCCTCCTTGCACGCGGAGCACACCGCGAACTGCAGGAAGTCGCCGGTGTTGTTGCTGAACTGGCGTCGAAGCACGCCGACGGCCGCGTTACGCTGACGTTCGTTCTGGACGCTTCCAACCTTGCTCAGGTTGTTGTCGAACCAAAGCCGGTCGCACACGTTGCAGCTGTGCCCGAAGCTCCGATCGAGGAAGTCGCGCTTGAACCGCGCCTCAGCACCGTCGAAGCCCGGGCGTTGTAATGGCCTCGAACGTGTTGCTGCTCTGGCCGCAGACTCGCGTTGCCTCGTCGCTTCGGGATCGGGAGCTGCCGCTCGACGCTGCCGTTGCGCTTCGACTTTCCGAGCCCGGAGTTCGGGGTCGGCTTGATAACGCTGACGTTCCACTTCGGCGTGCCGAGCCCGTGTTGCTTCCGTAGAAGTTTCCTGCCGACGTTGACGTTTACGTTCGGCTTCCCTGGCCCGAATTTCGGAGTCCGCTTGCCGACGCTGACGTTTACGTTCGGCTTCCCGAGCCTTCCTCTGCTCCGCGGCGGTGGCGCTGCCGCTGCAACTAGCGTCGACGTTGACGTTGTTCATGGCGTTTCGCACATCGTTGCACAGAGAGAGCACAGCGAACGCGCGCTTTATACTGCGCCGCCTACCGGCGTACCCTTAGAGAGAGAGGGAGAGAGTGAGAGAGAGAGTTATATGCAATGATTTGCTGCGCCGCACCTGTGGCGGAGAGGGGGAGAGGGGAGGAGGAAGCGCACACCTGCGTAGGAGAGGAGAATGAGGGAGAGCTGCGTATGCGCAGTATGGGTGCGGACGCCGCAGAACGGACACTGCCCCGAGCATAAGATGCTCTCGCATTTAAAAAGAATACCTGGATGTTGTGAACTGGTACAAAGAAAGTACTTTGAATTTAGGTTTATGCGGTGTTTTCCGCTGGACTCAAGAAACGTTCAAGGGCCTCTCACTGGCTTCGATCGTGGACATGGGTGCCGTCGTTGCCGATTCACAGCGCAATTTCTGTCAGTACGCCATCCAGCGTGCTTGCACGGTCTTATTTCTTGTAGCGTTTTCTGCTGCCATTGCGCCGGAGAAATCGTCTACTACTTCGTCGCTGCACGACACTGGCACTGACAATCCCAGGGGTGGAGAAAGATCAGGAACCGGACCTCAACTTTACCTGCACTTTTTGAATAGTTCACAAAGTGTAGGTGAACCGAAATGGCCTGGCAGTATTACCGGAAGTGATCGCCCGAGAATATTGCCCTTGAACAAAACTGACTGACTTACCTTTGTGCTGCAAGGTACGCCACCGCGGCTGATGGCTGTTACGGACAAGTTACGGGACGCGTTCGTCGCCGAAAACAGCTGCGCGTTTCTGATCGTGATGCCCCGTTTTGCCTTGTCGGCTCATGAAAGCTTCGCTTACACCGAGTTCTACAGTGCGCACGAATCTGCTATTTTTGTGGCGCGAGTGCTGAGTGACGCTCTTGTTCATTGCGCAGCAATTTCCGTTTATGGACCGACTTCCAGTTTGTCACAGAGGTGGGACGAAATTAAATATAAATAAAAAAATAAAAACAGGTAGATATCGATGGTTCTACTTATGGTTGATGATATATATGCCATGAGAGCACAGGTTAAGTACAGTAAAGAGCGAATTTAGTGTCATAAGTAATTAGAAACAATTGAGGAAAGTCTAATTGCCGTACACCAAAGCACACAATCGTACACTTTAGATACCCACCCTATAAGTAACGGGGCGGGCGAACGCCGCCGACCGCGCGGTCGACGCAGCCCGCCAGGAGTCATTGTGGCCACACGAACTAGACTACGGAAGCAACGTTGGCGAATGGAAAACAGAAGGTAAAAATGCGTCTAAACCAATGTTTCTTACACGTAACATAAGGCAACTGACCTGAAAAAGAGCACACGTAAGTCGCGGTTAGACAGAACCTATTGTGACGGGACGTCAAGTGGATAAAAGAGGGACTGTATTTATATACAGGGACTGTTGGCACAGATGGTCAAGATGGCTGAACACGCGCAGCGTTTTCCGGCGATCGTCGTCTTCTTCCTTAATGCAAGGAGGCGACCCGTAACATCTAACCGCCCCGGCGGGCTGAGCGCCGTCTCGGCGCAGACTAATTACACGAGGAGGCGACGGAAAAGTATGGCTTCAGTCGGGATACGTGCACGAAGTCACGAGATGGCAGGGTAGATGGTGAAGAACTGTTCAGTGGGGTGATTTCATAGTTCACGTAACTAAGTTGCCGTAAAACCTTGTAAGGTCCGGTGTAACGCGATAAAAGCTTTTCAGAGAGACCGACGCGACGAGAAGGAGTCCAGAGAAGCACAAGAGATCCCGGAGAAAAGCAGAGGTGCCGGGTGCTGCGGTTGTAACGGTCCTTTTGGCATAATTGTGAGTCGGATAGTCGCTCGATCATGAGCTATCTGACGTGCCAGATGGGCTCGCGCGACAGCATCGCGTGCATACTCCGTGGTATGTTGTAGAACAGCAGGTAGGAGCGCGTCAAAAGGCAATGCAGGGTGGTGGCCATACAGGCGGTAAAATGGCGAAAAACCGGCGGGGTCGTGACGGGAGGAGTTGTACGCGAACGTGGCGTATGGCAAAGCGCTTTGCCAGTCCCGATGATCGTCAGACACGTACATACATCGACAGCATATCGGTTAAGGTGCGGTTCAGCCTTTCGGTGAGCCCGTTGGTCTGCGGGTGGTACGCAGTAGCGAGCTTGTGCTCCACAGAACAGGAGCGAAGGAGGTCATCGACAACTTTCGACAAGAAGTAGCCGCCTCGGTCTGTGAGCAGTTGCCGAGGAGCACCATGACGAAGGATGACGTCATGAAGGAGGAAATCGGCGACATCAGTGGCGCAACTAGTCGGCAAAGCGCGCGTGATGGCAAAACGCGTAGCGTAGTCGGTCGCAACTGCGATCCACTTGTTCCCTGAAGCAGACGAAGGAAATGGACCGAGGAGGTCGAGACCGATGCGGTAGAATGGCTCCTGGGGTATGTGAATAGGATGCAGAAGGCCCGCAGGCAACCCTGAGGGCCGTTTACGTCGCTGACAAAGGTCACGCGCAGCAACGTAGCGTCGAACAGATCGGTACAGACCAGGCCAGAAAAACCGGCGCCTCACGCGATCGTATGTGCGGGATACGCCAAGATGGCCAGTAGTCGGAGCATCGCGGAGTTCTTGGAGAACAGTAGCACGAAGATGCTTGGGGAGAACAAGCAGAAGCTCTGGGCCGTCGGGAGTGGTACTACGACGGTAAAGAATATCGTCGTGAAGCTCAAACAGACGAAGCGATGGGTCGGGCTGACGAGAATGTAGGCGGCCAATTATAGATCGTAACGTGTCGTCACTTTGCTGTTCAGCGCGTATGTTGGCCAGATCTGCCATAGCCATGACGAAGTCACCGGTATCAAGTTCGGCGGTGTCGGGAGGGTCGACAGGATAGCGGGATAAACAGTCAGCATCTTGGTGCATCCGGCCAGATTTGCAGAGCACGTCAAAGGTGTACTCCTGGGCCGGTATTTTGTAGCGATGCCTTTAAAGTAATAATGCCTTTTCGCGCTTATCGCGCTTTGTCAGTGGTCAGAGCGACGGTCCGCTCACGATATCAACGTTGATAACGCGAGCGGACCGTCGCTCTGACCATTGACAAAGCGCGATAAGTGCGAAAAGGCATTATTACTTTAAAGGCATCGCTACAAAATACCGGCCCTGTAGTCGTAACGCCCAGCGGCCAAGCCTTCCTGTAGGATCCTTCAGCGACGAGAGCCAGCAAAGGGCATGGTGACCCGTGACAACGGAAAACGTTCGGCCTTACAAATAAGGGCGGAATTTTGCCACAGCCCAGACCAGAGCCAGGCATTAGCGCTCAGTTATCGAATAATTCCGCTCTGACGACGAGAGAAGGCGGCTGGCGTAGGCAATGACACGGTCCTGGTCGTTCTGGCGTTGGGCGAGTACTGCACCTATGCCGTGGCCACTAGCGTCGGTGCGAACTTCTGTAGGGGCCGACGGGACATAGTGCGCCAAAATGGGCGGTGAAGTCAGTAAACTGACAAGGGTGGTGAATGCGGCAGCTTGTGCAGGACTCCAGGAAAAAGAGATGTCCTTCTTGAGTAGGTCAGTATAAGCGGCCGGGCAATGTCGGCAAAATTCCTGACAAAGCGGCGGAAGTAGCAACACAAGCCGACAAAGCTCCGTGCATCGCTGACTGAGTGAGAAACAGGAAAGTATCGGACGGCACGCACCTTGTCGGGGTCAGGTTGGACACCGCTAGCACTAACAAGGTGACCGAGAACGGTGATGTGACGCCGAGCGAAACGACACTTGGAGGAGTTAAGTTGTAGGCCAGCGCGGCGAAAAACATCAAGAATGGCCGACAGGCGGGTTAGGTGGTCCTCAAAAGTAGTCGAAAAGACAATCACGTCATCTAGATAGCATAAACACGTAGACCACTTATAGCCCCGAAGGAGAGAATCCATCATTCGCTCGAAGGTCGCGGGGGCATTACACAATCCAAAAGGCATAACCTTGAATTGGTAAAGTCCATCTGGTGTGACGAACGCAGTCTTTTCACGGTCCATGGCATCAACAGTAATCTGCCAGTATCCGGAGCGTAGGTCGATAGAGGAAAAGTACGTGGCGCCGTGGAGGCAGTCCAAGGCGTCATCGATTCGGGGCAGGGGGTAGACGTCCTTGCGTGTGATGTTGTTCAAGTGTCGGTAGTCAACACAAAAGCGCCAGCTGCCGTCTTTCTTTTTTACTAGCACCACAGGGGACGCCCACGGACTAGAAGAAGGTTCGATAACGCCTTTTGTGAGCATTTTGTCAATTTCGCCTTGGATTACACGACGTTCGGCGAGGGAGACACGATAGGGACGGCGACGGATAAGGCTCGCGTTCCCCGTGTCGATGCGATGTTGGACAATAGACGTTTGGCTCAGAGAACGATCGTCAAAGTCGAAAAGGTCGTGGTAAGACTCCAGAAGGCGGTGAAGGTCAGTAGCTTGATCAGAAGGAAGGTCATCAGGGATCATTCCGACAAAGACATAGCACGGCGAACTCCTTGTTGTGCAAAGGAAGGACGAACTGGAGGGACTGGGGGGTTTCAACGCGCAAATTTCGCATTCTTCGGCAGCAGTAATGGCGGCGAGTGACAAGGCTGCCGGAATCAGTTGAGGAGAGGCGCTGAAGTTTAAAACAGGAATGGCGATGCGGTTGCCGGTGACAGTCACGAGGGTGCTAGGCACGGCGATGTTCTTGGCGACCAGAACGTCTGTTACCGGGGATAGCACGTAATTGCCATCAGCGACAGGAGGGCTCGAGACCATGGCGATATACATGGCGGCTTGCGGGGGCATGCGCACATAGTCGAGAGAGCAGAGATGGGCCGAAGGCGTGGTTGGGGAATCGGCTAGGTGAGCTAGTTCGAGCTGCAGGAGGCCAGTTGCACAGTCAATTAGGGCAGAATGAGTTGCGAGAAAGTCCAGACCAAGGATAACGTCATACGGACATTGTTCAAGAATGGCAAATAAAACAGCAGTTGGGTGACTGGTGATTGTGACGCGGGCGGTGCACATGCCAAGGATGGTGGGAGTTCCTTCATCGGCCACTCTTACAACGTGGGAAACAGCAGGTGTGACCACCTTCTTTAGGCGACGGCGAAGACCAGAGCTCATGACAGAAATATAAGCCCCGGTGTCGACAAGTGCAGAAATCGTCACACCATCAACGTCAACGTCCAACACACAGCGTCGAGTCGGCAGAGTAACTAGAGGGTTTTTGGGCAGAGTGGTAGATGCAGCGTTACCTCCGGGCGCTGCATCGTTTAGTTTTCCGGAGTGAAGGAGCCACGGTTGCTCGGCGACGGGGCGCGGCGAGGTGGCGGGGAGTGGGAGGATGGACGGCGGTACGGTTGCGAACGCGACTGGTGCCCTCTAGGTGACGGCGAGCGGCTGGACCATGTCATGGCAGCGTCAGGATTGTAGGGGTGTGCCGCAGATAGGGGCCCAAAAGGGCTGCGATCAAGGCGGCGAGCATGGCCAAAGGATGGATGGAGTACGTGGCGGGAACGACCAGCGGTTGTGACAGTAGCGAGCAACGTGCCCGACACGGCGGCAGTTAAAGCAGATAGGCCGATCGTCTTCAGTTCGCCAATCAGCAGGGTGTCGCGATCGTGGAGCGAACCGTGGATACCGAGGGAACAATGTCGGGGCCCCGGAAGCGGATGTAAGGCTCACAACGGCGCAAGCAGCGTGAACCCCGAGATTCGCGAGTTCGTTTCGCACGATGGCTTGGACGAGTGAAACCGCTGCTGTGCTCGAGTCGCCGGCGTTAGAGCTGGTAAAGAGGCTAGCGGGAGCCGTTGCCTCGATTTCACGGCGGACAATCCTCGTCAATTCGGCCGACGGCGGCGAAAGCTTAGATTGCGGCCGCTCTTCACACGAAGACGTTGCAGCGGTGTTGGGAAGCCGGGCGAATGATCGTTCAATACGGCTGCTCTTAGCCTGCTCGAAGCGCTGACACTCCTCGATCATGGCATCGACGGTAGCACAATTTCTGCACATGAGCCGATTGAAGGCGTCGTCCGCTATCCCTTTCAGCACGTGGTCAACCTTGTCCGACTCTGGCATGTTACTGTCAGCTTTACGGCACAGCGCCAGCACATCCTGTATGTATGACAAATATGATTCCGTGGACGTCTGGGCGCGAGTTGACAGCTGTTGCTTCGCAGCGATTTTCCGACTGGAGGCCTGACCGAACAGGTCACGGAGCTTTTGTTTGAATGTATCCCAGCTCCCAAAGTCGGCCTCGTGATCGTCATACCACAACTTCGCCGTTCGACTAAGATAAAACACCACATTGGCCAGCATGACTGTCAGGTTCCAGTGGTTGAAGTCGCTCACCCGTTCATATAGCGTGAGCCATTCCTGAACGTCGATACCATCGGTGCCGTTGAACGTTCGAGGATCTCGGGGTTGGACTACTACAATCGGTGTCCGCGACGCAGAAGCAGATTCCGGTTGGTGTGCCACGGTGGTCGCACCGCAGCGCCGACCGCTTCGGAGCTCCGTCGTCTGGCGAGAATACCCAGCACCTCCCACCAATGTGTGACGGGACGTCAAATAGATAAAAGAGGGACAGTATTTATATACAGGGACTGTTGGCAGAGATGTTGTTGTTGTTGTTGCCTCAAAACATGGCTCGTTCCCACGAGGGGGATTGGCCACACTGGATAAAATAAAACATACACCCAACAACGAACAAAAGGGGTAAAGGCGAACAATCAAAATTAAGATTTTGGCAACTCCTTAACGCAGATTTTGAAAGGTCTTATACATAAACTAACTAAACAAAAATTAAGAGAAAACTAACTACAAAAATAAACATAAAATGACATGTCCCACGGTCGGTACCCTAGCAGCGTAACCTTCCGGACGCTTCAATGAATTTGTGTACAGCAGTGATCATCGAACCTTGGCTTGTGCCTAATTGACAGGCCCCAAAAGACAAAATGTTTGGCGTTGTAGGTGCCAAACCCAGATTACTACTTGGAAATATCAGAAACATTCTACGGAGGGAGGAGAAGTGGTGGCAAGAAAGAAATAAATGGTCAATAGTTTCCGGTTGATTAAAAAACAAGCAGAGGTCAGTGATTGATAAACCAGATCTATGAAGATAAAAATTTAGGCGGGGAACCCTGCAGCGAAAATTTTACAGCATCACCTCGCATTGGCGTGAAAGGCACTTGCTCGTGTTCCACCTAAATTTTAAATGTTGAAAATCGTCTGAGGAAAGTATGGACGAGTCATGGCAATTCAGCAATAAAAGGCGTTTAAATCTAACTCCTGTTATAAAAGAGAAATCAGGAAGAACATTTATGACCGGACCATTTAGTGATGTCGAAGCGAAGCGAGTCAGCTGATTCATTTAAAAAGATTCCACTATGTCCGGGGACCCAGACAAAGCGGACTTCGGATAAATTTTCTGGGGCGAGAGTCGAGCAATATACTCAGCAGGTGTGACTGATTATTGGAAGTTATATGTGTGCAGACCGAAAGCGCATCTGTAACATCTATTACCTTAGAATTCTGTGGACTCAATTTTTGGATGTCAAGAATAACTGCCAGAAATTCTGCAAGAAATATTGGAGTGTAATCAGCGAGACAGAGAGCAAAAGACCAGTTGAGTTGATTCGAAAAGATGCCAACACCAGCCTTCTCTAAATTTTGTGATGCATCCGTAGAAATAACCAAATGAGACGGAAATTGACTAAGATGGTCTTGAAGGAGACCTTCAAGTATGCGCGCAGGAAGAAGTTTCGCGTGTTTTGGAAAAATATCATCAACAGTCAGTTTTACTTTGAACGAATTAGATTTTGGAGAAAATCAGGCGCGGTAGACTAACTTGAAGTTTTGATAACAGCGATTGAACAAAAATAACTTGTGGCTGTCGGTAACGCCGCCATCCTGTTCTGAAAAATGATTCTGGAGAATTGATGAAAGCGGGTTGCAAATTGGAGAGGGGTGTATCATAAAGCTTCAGGAAAGTCAGGACAATAAGTTGCTTAAATCTGGAATCAAGCGGAATAATTCCAGACTCCAGATAAAGCGCATTATTAGCCACAAAACTTGGCAGCCGGAGGCAGAGACGCAGCGCTTGCCTTTCCAGTAGAATTAAAGGTCCTAGCTTGTATGCTGCACATCCTGAAAAAAGAACACAACGAAATTCTAGAATGGGTGGACGTAAAGCTTATAAATCATCAGCAACGTAGTTCTACACATCCCTGTGTTTTTATTGCTGAACCGGCGCAACAATGCCATTACACGGTCTCCTTTAATAGCATTTGCTTCTATTTGCTGCTGCCACTTTAGCTTACCATCGTAAGTTATCCCTGAGTACTTCAATGTTGAAACTTGCGGAATCGGCTGATTTCGATAATGAAGAGAAATAGAGACAGAATTTGACAATGGAAACACCAGTGGAGCGCATTTCTTTACGTTAACCGAAAAAGGCAGGCCGTCCAGCCAGGACTCGAGTTCAGACAAATAAGATTGCAAAATTTAGTATAACGTATTAATATCTCTTGCTGATGAGAAAAGTGCAATGTCATCAGGATATAGATAGAGTTGGCACATCCTGATGGACTGACACAGAAGATAACAAAATATTAAACAAAAGTGGCGAAAGAACTGTTCCCTGTGGCACGCCTCTCGTCTGTTTATATGTATCCGATGTAACCCCATCCTTGAAACAAAAAAACTTCTCTACCAGAAAGGAACACTTGTATCCAGGCTACTAAATAGTCTGGAACAGAACAGCTTGCTAATCGAGAAATTAAAATTTCATGTTCGACACTGTCATATGCTTTTGCAATATCTAGAGTTACCAATGCTGATATATCTCCTGATTGTCCTGCCAGTCGAATGCGGCTTTCTAAATCAACATGAGCTGACCAAATGGAATATTGAGGCCTAAATCCAATTTGTCTCGAGCACAGAATACCATGAGATGAAGTAAATTCATTGAGCCGGACACGAATTATTTTTTGTACAATTTTGACTAGATTCGACGTAAGAGCAATTGGCCGAATGTTGTCCAAGATATATCCGAGGTTTTGTTTTTTAAGCAAGAGCACAATTTTTGCAACTTTCCAAGAGGTCAGAATCCATGTATATTGTAGTGGACAGTTAACTATATTCAAGATCTCATCTGGGAAAGAGTTAAACAATAATTTAATCATAGTAATTGTGATACGGTCTGGTCCAGGAGCCGATTGATGTGCAGTTAAGATGACATCGGATAATTCTGTCATGGTAACTTCTACAAATTCAGATGTAGAAATTTTGAACCTCCTAGGTGTGGGACACAGCGAAGAAAAGCGTGCTTCAAGCCCTTTCGCGATATCATTTAGTGAATCCGCCGCTTCTTTGGAGGATAGAACAGAAGATGACCATACGGACTGTTGAACATCTTTTTTGTTGCGTAAGAACCTAAAGAGTGCCGATCTTCTTTCTGGTTTTGACAAAGACGCATGTAGTGCATTTTTTTTGTTCATCTTTAGCTATCGCCACAGTTCATTTAAATAGAGCTGCATAGAATTTATAGTCCACCCAATTTTTCGGTGAATGATTATGTTGGAGACTTTTCCACGCTGCTTTTCTTCGCCTATAATCCCGTGTGCAAGCATCGTTCCACCATGATGGCAGAGATGGTCAAGATGGCTGAACACGCGCAGCGTTTTCCGGCGATCGTCGTCTTCTTAATGCAAGGAGGCGACCCGTAACACTATTTAGAATGCAACTTTTTTCTTTTATAGGCGAAACGTCGGTATTTAGCCGATAATATCTCTCGTCTAGCAAACATCTAGAAGGATTCCACAGCTACCTTGGTTCTCCACAAGAAAAGTAGAAAGTTACCTATCAAGAACGGGGTCAGGCAAGGAGACACAATCTCTCCAATGCTATTCACTGCATGCTTAGAAGAAGTATTCAAGCTCTTAGACCGGGAAGGCTTAGGAGTGAAGATAAACGGCGAATATCTTAGCAACCTTAGGTTTGCAGATGACATTGTCCTATTCAGCAACAATGGAGACGAATTACAGCAAATGATTGAGGACCTTAATCGAGAAAGTGTAAGAATTGGGTTGAAGATGAATATGCAGAAGACAAAGATAATGTTCAATAGCCTGGCAAGGGAACAAGAATTTCGGATCGCCAGTCAGCCTCTAGAATCTGTAAGGTAGTACGTTTATCTATGTCAATTACTCACAGGGGACCCTGACCACGAGAAAGAAATTTACAGAAGAATAAAATTGGGTTGGAGTGCATACGGAAGGCATTGCCAAATCTTGACTGGGAGCTTACCACTGTCATTGAAAGGAAAAGTGTACAATCATTGCATTCTACCGGTGCTAACATATGGGGCAGAAACTTGGAGGTTAACAAAGAAGTTCGAGAACAAGTTAAGGACCGCACAAAGAGCGATGGAACGAAAAATCTTAGGACTAACGTTAAGAGACAGCAAGAGAGCGGTGTGGATCAGAGAACAAACGGGGATAGCCGATATTCTAGTTGAAATTAAGCGGAAGAAATGGAGCTGGGGGGGGGGGGGGGGGGCAGGCCATGTAATGCGAAGGATGGATAAGTGGTGGACGATTAGGGTTACAGAATGGATACCAAGAGAAGGGAAGCGCAGTCGAGGTCGGCAGAAAACCAGATGGGATGATAACGTTAAGAAATTTGCAGGCGCAAGTTGGAATACGCTAGCGCAAGTGAGGGGTAATTGGAGATCGCAGGGAGAGGCCTTCGTCCATAAATTATAAAGCATAAAATATAGGCTGATGATGATGATGATCCCTCGTCTGTGACCCTTTGTTTGTTTACGGCTCGCTGAACTCGCGCCCAGCTGCGTTTTTCTCCCGTTTGCTTCCGCCTGGAGCCTGCCCTGCAATGAAGGAGACACGGCACGTGTTTGTAACGAACTTATGTGACGACGAACATGGCAATTGTCCGTCGAAACCGTCTTCTTCTGCCAAAAAAGAAGTTGCTGCTTTTATAAAAGAAAGAAGCAAGAAGAAAAGGAGCGAGTCATCGATAGCAGCCATAGTCGACATTGAAACAATTGTAGGCAACCGACTTCTCCAGAGAAAAAGATCCGACAAACCCGGCGCGCAGCACCTAACGGTCACCCCTGTCGTCGCGCCGTAATTGTCGCCACGTGGAAGGTGTTTATTCCCCTGTGAGGCCCCACACAGGTGGCACCGATTTTCACTATTGTCGTTCCGCTGCGTCGCGACAGCTGGGCAAAGGGTATACTTAGGCGCGCGCCGAAATGAGGGGTCCCGTACGTTGCTTACGAGAAGGCTCTCTTCTGTCTCCTAAAGTAGCGAGCCGCCCATATGCCGCACCTACGCGATGCTACAGCTGTCGTTTTTCTCGGATACGCGAGTGATTGACACCCTGTAAACGTCAATCAAACCTCTCTTCAAAACACGGCGGAACGTACGGTATCATGTGTGCGCAGTGTCCGAGGTGCTCATAGAGGGGGACACTTCTGTGCGAGTGGGACCGGCCGGCGGTTTCGGTGGCAGTTTAACTTGAACCCGGAGTGCCCGGAGTCCGAGCGCGGGGGTGTGCGCGGGAAAGAAGGGCAAAAGAGAGACGGTTACGCACCGAGTGAGACGCCGCATTCCAGTCTCCCCGTCTTACGTTTATCTAAATAAACGTTGTTTTCGTTAAAGTAACCGCTGTACCAGTTTCCCTCTATCTCCGAAAAGCTTATTTAACACTTCAGAACCGGGATAGCGTACGCGCGGAACGTAAGAAGTCACCTATCCAGCCCTACCATGCCTGTGACTCGCAACGGGACATCTTCGACGGCTCCGACAAGTGAAGAAGATGGCGAACGGCGGAGCACCGACGGCGGGGAAGGCAGCGCAAGCCGAGGCGTGTCCGACAGCGCGTTGTTGCGACGCCGGTTACTACAACCTCGACCGGCGTTACTTCTAGGTAGCGTGGCGGTGTCGGCAGGCGTCCGGTAGACCATGGCGACCAGGCAGGGCGAGACGATTTTTTAGTGCGAAAATTGCACTCTTTATTTCACGGATGATGAAGGTTAGAAAAGAAGAGGAATGAATGAAAAATAGATGGTGGGGCCACTTAAATAGGCCTGCTAACATTGTAGGTGGGATTTAGCGCACGTCAAAGTCACGTGAAAGGTACTGAGTCCAGTCGGGGGTGCGGCAGCAGCTCCCTCTCTCCTAGGCGACTGTTTCGGGGCCTTGAGGCTTCTGTCGTGCATCGTTCGCTCTCTGGGCGCTCTCTGGGCTTTGTCTGGGCGCAAGTACGCAAAGGGTGGTGGACAATGCGACACGAGGCCTCGGTGGTACACAGTTTGGGGAAGGCGGAACCCCTCGCCTTCAGGGCGCGCACACACACAAAGGGGCCCCATAAATCACTGCGACTCGCCCGCCAAATTTAGGATCACTCGAGATAACCATAGCAAATCAGGGGTTCATCCTTTGCTGGTTTAGGCATGGGCCTCCTCGTAACAGCGTCGACCAGCGGCACGTGCCCACTACGACAGCCGGACCAACGTTTGACATGTCGGCAATCCTTCAGGCCACCGTGCAAGCAGCAGTGCGGGAAGCAATCAACCGGATCGTGCACCTCCAGTCGCAACAGGCAGCGGCCATGCCTGCAATCAGCGCGCGAGAGATGTCGCGCCTGGTCCCTTTGTTTGACCCTACTTCGTCGGACTCGCCAACAGTAGACTCATGGATTCGACGGGTGGACGACCTAGCGGAAGTCTACCGTTGGTCTGACAGACTAACATCTTGCAACGCGCTCGCAAGGTTAGATGGACCGGCGAAGATGTGGTACGATTCCCTCCAGTCTGTCAACAAAACCTGGCCTGAGTGGAAGGTGGAGCTCAAGCGCGCTTTCCCCTCGACAGCAGGAATGCAGAGACTCCACCGAGACATAGAGGACCGTATTTACAGGCGAGGTGAGCCCATCGAATGTTATTACTACGACAAGTTGGCCTAAAGCATGCTGTTGGATCCTCAGCGAAGAAGCTTGCATTGAATATCTTTTAACCGGCCTTAATGATGAGGACGCCATCAGAGCCATCAGCACTCGCACGTACGATTCTCCGGAGGAGCTTCTCCGATGTCTCAAGCGTCTCGAAGAGCTCGTCGGAAGCGTTGGCTCCCGGGATTCAAACCATTCGGAGGCGAGCGGAATTCAAAATCTTGCTGGTCATGGCAACAGAGGAAATCGAGCGGAGGAAACGACCTTGAGCGAGAGCCGACAGAACTCTCCGTCCGAACCAAGGAGGAAAACCCTCTCAGACGAAAAAGGAGGGCCGCGCTGTTTCAACTGCAACAAGTACGGTCATCTCTCTCTCAACTGTCTGAGTCCGCAGCGGAGGGCGAGGTGCGGCGTTTGCAACCGAATTGGACTCGAAGCTCGAAACTGCAAAGAAAAGGGGAGCGGGCCGCGCCTCTTTCAGAGCCTCGTAAATCTTGACATCCGTGCAGCGGACGCGACCACCGAGAAGTATTTTATGCTTGCTAAAGCTAACGGGTCCCGACGTGAGAGTGTATGTTGACCTCGGCAGCCAGTGCGTTACTATCCGGCGAGAGGATGCAGACCGCATCGGAATCAAATGCACTGTGATAGCCAAGCCGCTCACCATGGGAGGCTACGGATCAGGACGTGTGACGCCATGCAGTGAAGCAAACGTTAACCTCACGGTCGATCAAGCAACAGCTGACGTTCCCGTGTTGATCGTTCCGAACGAGTCACAGGCGATACCTCTCATCGTGGGACAGCCCTTCACCGAGCAACCTCAAGTTACCATTGTACGGCGAGGGAACACTTCGAGGATCTTTGAGGAACTCGAAGAACGTGAACGAAAGTGACGACACACTGCAGTCCATTGAAATTCCAGATCTTCCGAAACGCCCAGTGTGCCTTTGGGCCAGGGAATCGACAGGTAATTCCAACAAACTACGTTGGATTTGTTAAGCTCTACGTTACAGCCAGCGAACGCAGCGCGGATGTATTCGTAGATGCCCAACTCAGGTGCCAAGAGGGGCGCGAACATTGTATTCCGCGTTGCGTCGTCAACGTCGATGCGGCGAACGAAACATGCATTCCCGTCATGAACATATCACATCACTGAACTCAGCATCAAAGCCCACGAGCTGGTAGCGCAAGCGGAAGTCTGCTACCTCGACGAAGGGCCAATGCACGACGAGGGGCCATGCTGCAGTGCCACTCAACCACGTCCAGCGGCGAACGTGAACTTCAGAGCGGGCTCAAGCGTCACCGCGGAGCACCGCGAGAAACTCGGTCAACTAATCGAGGAGTATCGCGACTGTTTTGCTGACAGCGTTTCAGAGATTAGCCATATGAATGTAGCGGGAAGGAAGATTGAAGTAACGACTGAGGAACCTGCAAGGTTTCGCCCATATCGTCTTTCTTTTTCGGATACAGAGCACATGAAGGTGATCGTCGAAGAGCTAAAGCAAGCGGGCATCGTCGTTCACTCAAATTCCGACTATGCGAGTCCTATCCTCCTGGTGCGAAAAAAGAAAGGAGAGCGACTACTTTGCGTCGACTACCGTGAGCTCAACCGAGTGACGAAAAAGGACCGGTACCCACTGCCGTTAATTGATGATCAGCTCGACCGTCTGCGAGGTCTTTTCACGAGTCTCGACCTCGCATCGGGCTATTATCAGATTCCTATTGCAAATGAGTCCCGACACAAGACCACGTTCATCACACCTGACGGACATTACGAATTCGCTCGTATGTCATTTGGTTTGGCCAACGGCCCGGCAGTATTTCAAAGAATGATCAACGCCGTTCTTGGTCCACTGCGATACATAGTGGCACTTGCAGACATGGATGGCATCTTGCAACCGACGATAACTGTGGAAGAAGGACTCCAGTCGCTGCGAATAATCTTGGATGTTCTCTGTGGAGCGGGACTGACCTTGCGATTGAGCAAGTGCTACATCTTCTACGACCGAGTGGATTACCTTGGCTACGACATTTCTGCGGAAGGCGTGAGACCAGGAAGTATCAAAATCCAATGTGTCGCCGACTTTCCAAAGCCGGTGACGTACACCAACTGCGCCAATGTTTGGGTCTCACTAGCTACTTCAGAAAGTTTGTTCAGGCTTACGTTACTATTGCAAAACCTCTGACGAGGTTGACGGCAAAGGATGAGCCCTGGGTATGGACCACGCAGCGTGACGCCGCATTCGTCGAGCTCAAGAAACGGCTGGTTCAGAAGCCTGTCTTGGCACATTTTTCGTTCGAAGTGAAAACTGAAGTCCATACGGATGCCAGCAAGAATGGGCTCGGTGCAATACTGCTGCAAGAACAAGCGAGCGGAGAGCTTCATCCTGTCGTTTACGCTAGCCGACGAACGACAGAATGCGAAGAAGGGTACCACTCCTACGAACTGGAAACGCTAGCAGTTGTGTGGTCCCTGGAAAAGTTTCGGACGTATTTGATCGGACTGAAATTCACGGTAGTCACAGATTGCAATACCGTGCGAGCACCATTGAGCAAGAGGGATCTCCTCCCACGAATCGGCAGATGGTGGCTCCGTCTTCAAGAGTTCACCTTAGATATCGAGTATCGGAAGGGAACAACGATGGCGCACGTTGACGCTGCTGAATCGCTCACGATAAGACCCTCCCAAAGAAACAGAGGTTGTAGGTGGCCATCACGTCCTCGCAACATGCATTGAGATCGACGACTGCCTCGCGATTGCTCAGCAGAACGATCCCGACATTAAACTACTAAAAGAGCGACTGAGCAGAAAGCCGCACCTGTCCAACGAAGACCGGAGTGTTGCAAAGCGAATACCATCTCAGCAACGGCAAGGAGTTCAGAAAGGCTAATGAGGGCGATTCGGCACCACGACTTCTTTGGATGGTGCCAAGGCACGCGCGCTGGCGCGTGGTGAAAGCATGCCACGACGATATCGGACATTTTGGTCTGGACAAAACATTGTGGAAATTGAAGGAAACGTACTGGTTTCCAGGCATGAAGCGCTATGTCAGACGATATATCGCCGCGTGTATTGAATGTCTCTTTCACAAGATTCCCGCTGGAAAGAGACCGATCAAGCTGCACAGTATTGACAAAGTCGGCAAGCCGTTTCACACCATCCATATCGATCACCTCGGTCCGTTCGTGAGAAGCAAATCCGGCAACGCCTACACGCTGGTGGCCGTTGACGATTTCACGAAGTTTGTGCTACTACGAGCAGTCAGGAACACATCAGCAGGACCGGCCGCCCAGTTTCTTCGCGATGTGGCTAGCATTTTTGGGCCACCAGCCATGGTGATTACCGATCGCGGGACTGCCTTCACGAGCGCCAAATTCAAGGCAACCTGTGAAGCCTTCAGCATCAAGCACGTGAAAAACGCCACTGCAACGCCACGAGCTAATGGTCAAATCGAGCCACACAATCGCATGATTATACCAGCGGTCGCGAAGCTTGACAAAGAACACGGACGGTAAATACTGGGACACGACTTTATCTCAGGTGCAGTGGGGAATCAATAATACTCTTCACCAAGCTACGAAGACCAAACCGATTGGACTGCTGTTTAACTTTAAGCCACGAAACATCAATGGCGACTGCGTGGATGACGCTCTTGCAGAGGAATCTGACCGCGAAATAGAGGCCAAGCGTACATCTGCGGCAGAGAGAGAATTCGTGACGATCAACGGAAACAGCAGGCAAGGTATAACAAGAAGCGTTCGGAAGCGCCGACTTGCGAGCTGGGAGATGTAAAGTTTTGGTCGAGCGAGAGCCGGACCGTGTGTGGCGAGTCAAGAAAACTCAAGGAAAAATACAAAGTACAATCATTACAGAAAAACTGCCCAACGACCGACCAGTGCACAGCGCGGGAGGAGAGCCTACAGCAGCATCGCACCAGTGGACAAGCTAAAGCTTTGGGGCCAGGACGAGATCGACTCCGAAGGTTCCGACAGTGATTCCGACCGGGACGGTCGGTAGTTGCAGGACGGCCGAGTGTGTGCACTCCTGGTGTGCGAGGTGCTCATAGATGGTGCCACTTCTGTGCGAGTGGGGCCGGCCGGTGGTTTCGGCGGTAGTATAACTTGAACTCGGAGTGAACGCTCTCCCGTGCGCGGGGGTGTGCGCGGGAAAGAAGGGCAGAATCGGGACGGCTACGCACCGAGCGAGATGCCGCATTCCAGTCTCCCCGTCTTATTTTTACCTAAATAAATGTTGTTTTGGTTAAAGTAACCGCTGTTCCAGTTTCCATCCATCTCCGAAAAGCGTATTTTAACACATGCTGCGTGTATGTATGGGCAGAGCATCATCGAGAAGCGGAGCCTCTAACTACATAGTGTAAACAAAACAAGCAGTGGCGACATATTATTCACTAGAACATTCAGGCAGAACAATCAACAAGGAGGAGAAACAGCGCTGCACAAGCGTTTGAAGTGAAGTTAGGAATTAGCCCAACAGTAGCCAAGCGTCAACAACCAAAACTACTGCCGACAGGTGACCGACAGGCGGCCGCCGGAAGCCAACTTCTGTGTTCTGGTCCTATTGGTCCACGCTCTCCGCCGCGTGCAACGGCTTCCTGTGGCGGCGGTTCGCTGGACGGCGAATATCTGGAGAGAGTGGATCAGCGGCGGACAGCCAATTTTTGGACGTCGGGCGGCAGGCGGCCGTAACCGAGCGGCCACCGCCGAAAGTACGTCGCTTTTTGCTGCATGGAGGTTGGCCTTAAGGCTTTCGCCTTAAATATCCAGCGAGGGTCCGGCGTTAACATCGGATGACAAGAGAACTCACGTGACCAAGTGATGACGTCACGCTCCCGGCGTTGGACCTGCTGCGGATCGCACTGCGGAGTCCCATGGTGAACAGCCAGGGCGTCGGATGGACGCCGTGGCCCACACTAAAAAGGCGGCCCGGCTCACTCCCACGAGTGGAATAAGGTGGATTAGAGTCGATTAAGGTGGGTAAGGGATTAAGGTGGATTACAGTGATTTAAGGCGCATTAAAGTGGTTTAAGGTGGGTGAAGGTTGGTACAAATTAGGGCAAGGTGGATTAAAGCGGATTTAGTTGAATTAAGGATGGTACAAATTAGAGCAAGGTGGATTAAGGTAAAATAATGTGAATTAAGGTGGATTCAGGTGGATTAAGGTTGGTACGAATTAGCGCAAGGTGGATTAAGGGGTATTACGGTGGCGTTTTAATTTAAGGTGACAACTTAGACAAGTCCTATACGCTTTCGCCTTCAAATGACGTAAGGATATTTAAGTGACTGTCAACTGTTTTCCATTTAAATCCTCTATAGTCCGTTTCAGACATCATGTCCAACGCAGTAGAGTCTACAGAGATTTTTTGGAGTGGCTGGCACTTAAAAATAGCTCTGTTTTTTTTTTTTTATCACAAGTGTGTTAAACTCTTCTTCATATAGGTTCAGTAGGCTATCAAATAAAAAAAAAAGTTTAAATTCTCAGAAACAAACAAACAGTGGTATACGGCTGCGAATGCGTTGTTTTAGATGAACTTGTTTTTCGTTTTTCTTTGGGGTTTTTTATTTGCAGCCCGTCGCGGCAACCTCACATGCATGCTCGCGCGATCACACTCCGATGGCACGCAGCGAAGCATTGACGGACAGAGCTTCTTGCGTAGCTTCCACAACGTTGCACGTGATGCCTGAAACGTAGTATAGGAGTCTAAAATGGAGTGGCAGCTGAACGAGTGCCTTTCAGAATTAATAAAATTTACGAAGAACGAACCCTCATTGATATCCAAGAACGCTTTAAGCAGGCCTTGGTAGGTGGGTAATAGTGGGACTATGTTGGCACTTTGTGTTATGAATGGCGCTCCCCTTTACACGCGATCCAACCGGTGCTTCGAGCGCCAATTCCTCAAGACCAGTTCGGAACACCATGCAGCATCTGCTACCGAAGGTGCAGCGTCTCAACGAGAGCGTCTCAAAACGCTAGCCGTCACGAGGGAAGAATGCGAGAAGCCTCTCCTTACCATGGGACGGCACCGCCGGTACCAATACACCAACCGGCACCCCCGTATGGTTTTTACCGCCGTGTTAGACTGGGCTATCTTCAGGATCCGCCCACGAAAACGGTATGACAATCGCAAAATATCGCGGTTAATTCCCAAAGAATGCAAAACGCATTAAGGCAGTGCTACGTTAATTATGCCGTGTTTGAGGTCTATAACAGTAATTATTGTAATGTCAAGTAATGTTATTGCTACCCTGTGGCGATATGAAGATCAGAATTCCGTATGAGCCGACGCATCGTGGGAGTGCAAACATGCAGTTAGCAGAACAGCGCCCGCCTTCCCACCCAATTTGCGACGGCTGCCACCGCACGTATGTCTCCTAAATGGGTTTGGCAACGGCCGGACGTACTGGACTCTCCGCCAACGCGCGTGATGGGTCCTGTCCGGTCGTGGTTTGAGTAAAGATTTGAGACTATTTGGCACGCGCTCTCGTGTTTCCTCTCACATTGCATACGATAGTATGACTAGAAGTACAGCGACTATCGCGTCGGAAAAGTTTACAAGAATTACCAACACGTTATAACAGTCTGAGCAGCCACCTTTCCAACGAATTGCAGGTCTTGTATGCTGATGCCGTTGTTCTATCAATGCGCTAGAAACACACACAATTCATACTAGGCGCTTCCAACCACAGGTGACACTCGTTCCGCCAAGTACTACCACATCTAAATTCATTTCCGACAGCGGTGGCATGTAATGGATAAGCACCGACGTAGTCGAGGCCACCATATTGCTGTACTGCCAGCCGGGCGTAAAGCTACGCGTTACCTCGATTTGCTTGTCTCCAGCAGCATGGAAGCTACGAATAGGATGGTGTTACATGACGTCGTGTGAACACTCCCCATAAACAGGCCGGGAGATGGCTCTGGGATTTCAGTAGTAATGATCACGAAAACCTGTTCGAACAACTACTTTCTTCGCGATGAATGATGCAAGCATTTCAATCGTTTTCGAGGCGCTCGTAATTTCTTCGAGCGACCGCAACTCTTTGCTAGAAGCACTCAGTTACAACCAGTAGCGCACCCAGGATCTCTGGCAGAGGGGGGAGGGTAAGAAAGCACTTTGCATATTATGCAATTTCCTTGCTTTAGCTAGATGAATCCAACAGCAAATAACATACTTCATAATTATAATAATGACACCAAGGATGATGACAATGTTAATTTCGTCAGCGTTTTACTCAAAGTAATTTAAGAGTGAATGAATAAATACAAGACAGTGATAGAGTGTTTTTGTTAATCGGGAAAATTCGACCTCAAGCCACCTCCTGCATTGTAACGACAATGTGAACAGAGCGCTGAAGGTACACGTTGGACCGGTGGGGTTGGATGCGTGGGGGGGTTACAACACCAGAACCCTCCCTCCCCCCCGGTCGGTGCAATACTGGTTACAACGTCAGCGGCAAGGCTCTCAGAACGTGATGTTATGCGCGCACAATTGTCGAGGCAGAGAGGAGTCGGAAAAGCGACCCCGCAGCCAGTTCAAGCCCTGCAGGCCTCCGTAACTTCGATCGAGACGTAGCGGCTGCATGCCGAGTTGGCCGAAATCGTCCTTCAATTGGACCACGAGTGTACTGATTGCAAAAACTAAGCCTTTGCTCCATGCGTCACAACCTTACGTGTAGTTGTGACGGAGCAAAACATAACGGAGCAAATATTCAGAACTAGATGAGGCATGTGTATGCTGCAGCAAAGATCGGGAGACCACTCAACACATCCTAATGGAATGTGAAGGGATTCACCCACTAAGAACAGTAGTTGACGTACACCTTCCAGAAGCGCTTCGGTTTAAAGTGGACGGAAGCACCAACCGGTCAGCAGTCGAGATAAGCAAGAGACGTTTAGAGTATTAGTGGAAAAAAAGCGGGGAAGAGATTGATACGGCCTGATTTGTTCTCTTAGTCATAGTTAGAGGTACAAGGTAGATATTGAGGGAAAAAAGAGTAATAAAATGTATCAAAAATGCTAGATAAGAAACATGTATAGCATACCTGATTAAATCACGCAGGCTAGGTGACAATTTCTCACCTCCCCGTTTCAAAGGGGATACCATTAAATTATTATCATCATCATCAGGCACGGCAGCTGGCACGGCACGCGGGGCTCCTCAAAATGTGCGCGCGTAACAGAATCGCTAGTAAATTGTAGCATAAATGGATGCATGCAAACCACTCAGACGTTGTACGTCTTAGTGATTGGCATGACAACAACGAAGACGTTGTACGATGATGGTTTACTGCACTGCGGATTAAGATCAAAGAGGGAGTTCGGTATGTGGTTTCTTGTTGCATATTTACCCTTATAGAGTGCAGCTCTCAGGCGCCCGTTCCTGTCGCGAGCGTCGGCGTCGGCGAAACCGAGCGAACGAGCGCAGTGGGTGGTGAAAGACGCGAGCAGGAAAGCGGAGGAGGAGGGTGTAGCGTAACCATAAGGCGGAATGCGGAGGAAGGTATGGCGAAAGCGTGAGAAGAAAAGCGTAGTGGGCGACGATGGCGCCAGAGTAGCGCCCGTCGTCCAGGAGGTTTGTCGGCGGCTGTTGCTGTGAATCGCACATGCGCCTCACCCACCCGCTGGCTCTCGCGATCGCCAGATTAGCGAGAGTCGCGCCACACTTCTCTGTATTTGCAACGTGCCGCACGAGACATTGTCCGCGCCAGCCAATATATGGCTAAATGAAAACACGTATAGAGCTGCGCTAAAATTTCGCATTAGGGAGTATCGTAATCGTCAGTGAATTTTTTTCCAGTTGCTGTTACGGTTACGTCCACATGAGCTATACCAGGTGTTCAAAATTAAGCTTTGCGGAATTTTTCAGTCACCTGTGGCAGGTAGCTTCATTCTTATCGTTGAGCTGGGTTATTCGAAGAGGCGGACATTAGTAGCACGAGAAATCAAAACAGATATTCAACTAATTAACAAAAATTGACTAATGAACTTCTTAGTTAATTACGACACGTATTGCAGTTTACGAATTGTAGCCGGTGAGTTTGCAAGACGCATCCACTTAAAATGAATTTCCAGGATGACACCAGTTTCTAGATATTATTTCCCAAAGTGTGGGACGAAATACATGGGCGTCCCAGTTACCAGTTACTTTTGTGCTTCAATGTATAAAACAGCCTTTTCGTAAAAAAGTGAGTGGAACAACATTGCATTTTTACGGCGAGTTTGATGGCGCATATCTCCAAGCTGGTGTCCTTCTGGAAATTCATTCCATGTGGATACGCCTGACAAGCTCCCCGGGTACAATTCGTGAATTGCTATATGTGTCGTAAAATAATTAACTAAGAAGTTAATTAGTGCATTTTTGTTAATTATTTGAATATGTGTTTCGATTTCTTGTGCTACTAATGTCCGCCTCCTCGAATAACCCAACTCAAGAATAAGAATTATGCTAAGTGCCACAGGCGATTTATAAAAATTCCGTAAAACTTAAAAATGAACACCCTGTATATATACATATGTATAGTCAGACGCAAGGAGGAAGCAATGGTTTAGCTGTGGAAATGAAGCTTCGTGGTTCACAGGTACAGTTAAGCTGAAACAATGGCACACTGAAGTGTGTGCCGCATTTCTGCTAGAAACGAGGCGAAATATTGGGGAACAGCCTTGAGCAAGATGCTAAGTTCACTCTTAGCACTAACCGGGCAAAGTGTCTGTATTGGATGGTCCCGATAATTTGCAGTGGTTGCCATTGTTGATGAGCATCTTGGCAAACGAAGACAGAACTACGAAAGCACGGGCTTGAATTCAATGTCTTGCAGGAATTTACATTCGTATTTGATGTGTTAAGTAGAGGGGGGAAGTTATATCTGAGAAACTCGAGAAAGAATGCCCTGTACAATTCAAACATCGCATGTGCTGACGTTCCAGCTGTTTTCTAGCGAGAAAGCTGCTAGCTTCTTCTGCTAGCAGCTGCACGACTAGCAGCTGCAGTACAGGTCGCACATGGGCTCTCACAGTCTCTGTAATGATAAAATGGTGAAGTCTGAGAGTCCAAGCACATGAGATAATCTATCCATTGATAGAAATGCCACAGGACGTCATTGGTTTGACAGTAAATGCCACCAACGCGCAAGTGTCTTGCAATATTCTCACGCCTTGTATGCCGATGAACAGTGTTGTCAATATGGCATGCAGCTTTTTCAACTCTTACATGTATCTGAAAACGTGCGACACCCCACGCCCAGAAACAGATGTCTGCGTATATTGATGACTTGACTGTAGTTGGCAGGTGTTCAACGAGGCCAGTGAGTGAGGTTGAACGGAGTGGGATTTAGTACTCTGTCTTGCGGGACACTATGGTAGGTGTAGCGTCGTGTAGTTGGGCAGTCCACGGCACGCAGAAAAAAAAAGACCTGACAGAACTCTTGCTAATGCATGTGATGGCTCGTCTGGCAGTGGCGATGCCCGACAGGGGTTACCATCATTCCCCGAGCCCACATGAATACATAGGAACAACAAGTTAATAATTTCGTATTTACTCAGCGCACTTATGAAGCGCATGCTCAGTTAAAAAAATTAAGAACAAGATTTTATTTGCGATCCACGCAACGTCGTCCTCGCACGTTGACATTGATATCAGACGAGCTGGCTCTGAAAGATACGGCAGTACACACGTAATAGTCATGCAATCAAGTTAAATATTGGTAAATAAACTCAAATAATGGAGTCACTGAACTCAAGCTGAAATTGTGTAGTGCAAATTTGTATGCGAACAGCACAGCCTCCTGCTTGAAGCCACATTCACAGAAGAAGACGCATTGTTTATATACTAAATTTGCTGTCCGAAGTTGTTCTGCCCCTAGACCAAAGTGACAAGGTTGCATAGAACCTTATTCGAAATGTATAAAAAAGAAGGGTGCCGAAACTCCCTTAGAGAATGTGAGTGTCAAAACAGTGCGCAACTTCAGGACACCAATGCAAATCATGGGAATATATTTTTTAATGCCATGTACTGGCGTGTAGCACCACTACACTTACTTGATTACACGTCATTTACAGCGAAGCACACCGATATCAGGCAACCAAAGCTTGCCCAAACATATGACCCCTGGGACCAATAGGCGGTTCTCGGTAAATTTTAGTATACGCGTGAAATGTCGGCTGTTTAGCGCCACGACCGCATTGTACTGCGCGGTGCTAGGTATGTGTGTCCGCCTATGCCCACATTTGGACGTGCTGCTTTGTTTGGTGTTCCATCATAGGTTTGTCTCGTCAGTTCGAGATAAATATTTCATTCAAAGTTCACAGACATCGACAGCCTAACTAGAGATACGAGCGGAAAATCGCAGCAGCAGTACTTCGTTGAGGGGCCCAGGCAACACCACCCAGATAGCAGAAGGCCTACGCACTCCGATCATGACGTCATGCTACCTGGCCCGACTGCCATAGAATCTAATGGGGATGCTCTCGCGTAAGCAACAGCGATTTTGACGTCACCGCTTTCGTCAAGACAGCCTTGGCAATGGAAATTTCGGGCCGGGCCCAGAGGTTACATGTTAAAAACCAGTGCAATCCTGGATGAAACTCGGCGAGCCCACTCTTAGACACCTAATTATCTGGTAAAATAATAATTAAGGACTACGTAAATTCAATGACACAGATGCCATGGTGACTTTTATTGCTTTTCTCTATAGACATTCTATATACTGTCAATCGGCTAAAGAAATAGCAAACAGAAAAACTTTTGCATATAAACGGCGTATAGACCGCTAATATAGACAAAAAACAAACACACACACACACACACACACAATTGACGAAGCTTTTTTATATACTGCGGTCAACAGGAAGGCCAAGCAGGTAGGTATCTGTGTGTAAAAGGAAACCAGGGTCGGTATTTTGTAGCGATGCCTTTCCGATGCTAATGCCTTTTCGCGCTTTTCGCGCTTGGTCAGTGGTCAGAGCGACGGTCCGCTCATGTTATCAATGGGATCAGTCGGCCGTGAGCGGTGGATGATAAGACTAGTATAGAATAAGGCATAAGGCATCGCTACAAAATGCCGGTCCAAGGACGCTATAATGTAAAGCTATTCCAAAATTTTCTATTCCAATTCTGCAATCAGCCCACGACGACTGCTCAAAACACTTTCGGCCACTCCCAACTTCGCCTGTCTGTCACGCCACGTCACGAAAACCGCGATAGCTCCCAATCTGATATAACCTGAACACACTTATTATGCATGATTAAACCGCAAAAAGAACAATAATTATTCCAGATTCGACGACTTTTCACCATTAGCCCTCTGATAGTGGTCCAACGTTTTCGGGCTGCGCCCACTTCGCCTGTCTGTCATGCGACCTCACAAAACCGCGATAACTAACCACGTCAAAGTGACGTGTATGCGAAAAAAATGCATTAATATGCCGAACAAAACTGAAAAATTTTCTGAATAGCCAGAGACTGACCCGTTCCGAAAGGAATAAAAGTTGGCTGCCGGCCGATAGCTCAGGCCTTCACTACTCGCACCTGCCGGTGAGCATGTACTTATTTGCGCATAATAAACCTTTTTGCGTGGCAGTAAAACGTTATCGAGCCCTTTCGGCACGTATACGACATCGCTCTGCCAACTCTTCCGTGCTGAGGATCCGTTTTAGCGGCATTCTTATCCTGCCGTTGCACGCCCCCGCGGTTTTCAACCAGCCACTGCAAGCTAAGTAAGGCGAAACGGACCAATCGGAGAAGTCAGCACCACCCTCTTCATTCGGTTATTTATTTTCACTTTGCTGGCTCGGCTCCATGGAAACACTTTCCACTAGAGCGTGCTCCTTACCTCTTGTCAGCCAATTAGACAACAAACACCTCTCAGTGCAGGCAATGTTATTCGTTTTGAAAGCGAACAAAGGTGACCTCCTATAAATGAGGAGAGTGTTTGATTGGGTTGTTCAGACAACGATACGAGTCACCGCCCGATGCTTGCGTCGGTGGTTACGTAAATTTGATGGCACGAGATTAGAATAAAAACAGTTTGGAATAGCTTTACGTTATAGCGACTGTGGGGATGCTTGATACTCGCGCGTCCCCTGATGTTGTTTTCCCCGCATGGCTCCCGTCTCTTGTAATCTGGCTTCGCCGCGTAGCTTTACGGCGGCGGAGTTGCGGCGCGCTGCGAGAGATGGAGCGAGTGTCGCGCTGCTAATAGCTGCTAACGGCGGGGTTACTTGGGCGCAAAAGGTCGAAGGCGCTTCCTCTTCGGGTTGGGGTCGGTGAGCGATGCGGACGTCCCGCGCGTGCGCCGATTCACGCTTCGCGAGACCGTCTCGCGTGGCTAGGAGCAGGGCACCGGTATGGACGAACACGGATCGTTGGAACGTGCCACCGTTCGCGTGACCGTGCACGCGAACGACTAGGCGATGGTGTCATAGCCTGGGGCGAACATATTCGCTCGCTATCCGCGGTCGCGGGGAGTCGGACTTCCTTGATTTGTCGTGCTCCCATGTGAATGTTCTATGGGTAGTACTTTGGCTGCATTAGTGTGCATTAGTGTATGAAAGGCACAATAAATGCCCTTTTGTTTGTTTGCACTACTGTATTGTCGTTCCTTTGTGCCAAGAGCACGCGTGAGACCCCACACGCCCCAGGCGGCAGCACTTACAACTTGCGCAGTCAACAGAAACTTGCATATATAAAAATATACAGTTAATAAATTTGACACACCAGACGTACAGCAAGTTTTAACAGACATCTCGTAAAAATGAATGGCTTAGTGACTTATTGGATCATAACGTAATGTCACTTTCAAAACTACATTCAAAACCGCTTTCGGATTGACTTGCGAAAACAATCGGGTAACGCATTCCATTCTGTTGCACCGAAGTCAGCGCACTTGTCTAGAACACGCTCCTGAGGGCCAAAGGAGCTACCAAAGCTTGAGCTGACAACCAGGTCGTGATGAATCAATGGAAACTGTATACGTAGTCACGCAAGGTCACATTCAACCAATTTCGATCCACATGCCATCTTCAGATACCGCCAGCGCAGTCCTGAGCACGTGGTTCACGCGTTCTAGAGAAGTGTGTTGACCTCTCCTCTATACGGGGGATGAAAGTATTTAAATGTGTCAGTGCGTGCAAAAAAAAAAAAAAAAAAAAGAAGGGAGCAAGTTGGTGCATGTCGTTGTAGGGATGCGCGGGTAGAGAACCGTTTTATGTAGCAATGCGCGCTACTTTTCGAATACCCGTTGTACAGGGCATTGAACTTATCGCACTTTTCCGCTGTCTCTCTAATATAGGAATTTTGTGCTCACGCATAACGTTTGTTGGTGAATCCGTTTGTGTAATTTGTGTAAGAAAGCGCACAGGGCGTTCTTTATCCGTTTTCAATTTATGTGCGTTATTCAAACGGAAACGGACCCACGGGATAGCCGTTCATTAATTATAAACGTTGTAACGGGAAACGTTTAGCACCAGCTGGTGCGTTTTTAGTTATGATTTAGGAGCCCAAGCTCGTGGATGGCTGATAAGCAGACTTCATCGATAGTACTAGAACAGGACAGCGTGTTTGTGATCGTCACACCAAGTTTTTTTATTCTTCTGCTTGTTTTATTGCTGTGCCGGTAATATCGTAAGAGTATACAAAAGGATTCTTTTTGTTGGTTGCGCGTAAGAAGAGTTTTGTCGGAATTTAAGGTCACGAACATCTTTTTTCAACCTTCATTGATGCGCGCTATACTTATTAATAAGTGTTTGGTTTAAAAAATTTCGGAGATTTTGTGTGCCAAAGTCATGATACGATTATGAGGCTGGCCGTAGTGGGGGACTCCAGGGTAATTTTGACCACCTGGGGCAAGTGTGTCATCTGCGGCGACACGGCTCGAAAGATGCACGTTTCGCTGCAACGGAATGGTGGCGCCATCTGTCGTCGCACGGCCTGTTTCGCGTTTGTCATGACGATGAGAGATGGCGCCACCGTTCTATTGCATTGGCATTGCGAGCTGCCTGTGTGCAACCGTAGGCTATGCCCTTCGTCTCTAGATATTGAAAACTACTTCAGGAAGGCCGCCGAGATAATCCTCTATGTCGCCCATCGAAGTGAGAAAGGTAGCGAAAGTCTACAACCCCATTCAGCTATATCGTGAAAGCGGTGAACCGGTTAGAAACTGCTACCCGTTCGGCCTGAAGCGGGCCGGCTTAGGCAAGGCAGGTGCCGCCATGTCAAGCAATGACGTAATTTCTGTGGCATCCGTACAACGGAAGTCTGCCGGAGACCGCGGCAAGAACCGCTTCTGAGGTAAAAATGATTTCTTTGCGCTAGAGTTCAGTGACAAGCGTTGCATGAACCGGACTCGCAGCACCAGTCGGTAAGCTGAAGAAACGCCAAGTCGAGCTATCGCAGAAAACACGAGCAGTGGACGTAATTTGTTACTAAACATTTCATTTTCCACTCTTATCATTAATCGCACAGTGTCCGATCCAAGCTAAAACGCGTATTTCGGAACATCATCCTGTGTAGTGTTTGGACAGCACCGCATGCGCACAGGCGTGAACGGGAAGGAGGCAAGCGGTGACAAATCCCTTGGACGTGCACACTTTCCGTCTGCGAGCAAACATTCCAGGCACGCCCATTGAAAAGCGCCACATCGCGAAATTAGACGAGACCATCACAGCTGCGGAGATGACGGTCGCTGCTCTTTAGACGCACCGTGCAGAAAAATGCATCCGCTCCAAACGTAAAGCATTTCGTGGCTTGAATCAATATTTGAATCGAGGCCTTGAGCACAGGAATATGCCGCTCTAACATTTCCCAGAGCGAGCGCCCAGGAAAGGCGGAGATGCCAAATTCTACGTCTGGGCCAGAATGGTTTTAGGCGAAGCTTTAGAGGCTCAATTGTGTAGGGGTCGGTGTACGCGTAGGCGGTATCATCATCAGCATTGGCTCGAGCGTCGTCGTCTTCTTCCGCATTGGCTTGTTGGCGCCCCGCGGGGTGCGCTCGTGCTCGGCACGCGCTCGTGCCACTGCTCCCACGTTCGTCGTCGTCTTCTGCCACAGCTGACGCCGTTACCGCTCATTCACGTCCCTGCTGTCGTCGTAATGGGGAGGCCGCTTCTACGGGGCTATGAGCTACTGCTTAAGGGGGTATGATCCATACATTGTCTTACCGTGACGAACAGAGTTAATTTTGAAGCAATTTAATATCGAAGAATCGCAAGCGATTGCGGCAGGCGAATACTGCTAACCTCGCCGCCAAGCAAACTCGAGACGCAAGCGACATTAGCGACGAGCAGAGCGAGCGCCCAAGAAAGGCGGAGATGCCAAATTCTACGTCTGGGCCAGAATGGTTTTAAGCGAAGCTTTAGAGGCTCAATTGTGTAGGGGTCGGTGTACGCGTAGGCGGTATCATCATCAGCATTGGCTCGAGCGTCGTCGTCTTCTTCCGCACTGGCTTGCTGGCGCCCCGCGGGGTGCGCTCGTGCTCGGCACGCGCTCGTGCCACTGCTCCCACGTTCGTCGTCGTCTTCTGCCACAGCTGACGCCGTTACCGCTCATTCACTTCCCTGCTGTCGTCGTAATGTGGAGGCCGCTTCTACGGGGCTATGAGTCCACTGCTTAAGGGGGTATGAGCCATACATTGTCTTACCGTGACGAACAGATTTAATTTTGAAGTAATTTAATATCGAAGAATCGCAAGCGATTGCGGCAGGCGAATACTGCTAACCTCGCCACCAAGCAAACTCGAAACGCAAGCGACATTAGCGACGAGCAGAGTACCGTACAACGCAATGGAAGGAAAAGTTGCACGAAACAGAAGGAAAAGTACTAGGTCAGGTACACACACGACAAGCTTCGCTTACCCCCGTTTTCTCGACAGGGGATGGGCTGGAGATTTTTTTTTTTTTAATTCAATGGTACCCTGCCTTTCAAATGAGTTGCCTTTGTAGGTGCGTGTGGCTACCAGATGGATGCTAGCTTTTCCTTTGACAACTTTTCAAATTAGGGTTTGCAAGAGGCTTGCTCTCCGCTTGCGTACACTGGCCGCTCGAATCTTATCAAATCCGAAGGAGACTACTCTTGAGCACACACGCCCCTTGCGGCGCCTACAGCTGTCGCTACATTGTCACGTTGTAGTGGCGGTGAAGAAAAAAAAAAGCAAACAAAAAGTGGAGGTTAAGAATCCAACTCTTTTTTGGGGATCTTGTGCCCAGAAGACGCGTTGCGCTGCTGAGCTCGAGGGTTCGATCCCGGCCGCCGCAGCCGCATTTAGATGGGAGCGAAATGCAAAAAACGCTCGTGTACTTGGACTAACGTATACACGTTAAAGGCCCCCAGGTGGTCAAAATTAATCCGGAGTCCCCCATAGGAAGTGACTCATAATCGGATCCTGGTTTTGGGACGTAAGACCCCAGAATTTATATTTTTTAGAGGAACAAGACACGTATAATCTCGTGGGCTCGTAACAGCATGCAACAAATATTCTTGAACTAGCTCAAAGTTACAAGCGTTCTGGCGAGTTAACCGACCAATCACCGCCATTGAATTTGTCCCAATATGTTCAAATACATGATCTTACTACTACTAAAGGCAAGGGCGACAGCAGCAGCAGTGTAGCTACGTGGCTGAAAAAAAAAATTAAATTATGGGGTTTTACGTGCCAAAACCAGTTCTGATTATGAGGCACGCCGTAGTGGGGGACTCCGGAAATTTGGACCACCTGGGGTTCTTTAACGTGCACCTAAATCTAAGTACACGGGTGTTCTCGCATTTCGCCCCCATCGAAATGCGGCCGCCGTGGCCGGGATTCGATCCCGCGACCTCGTGCTCAGCAGCCGAACACATAGCCACTGAGCAACCACGGCGGGTTACGTGGCTGTATAATCATAGTTTTGCAGCTTCTAATACGTTCTACGAAATTGTACATGTGCAATACGACAGCATGCGCAGAAAGAAGACAATCGACACTGTATCAGGCCGAGGAAAAAAAATTACACCATCTTCCCGAGGGGAACCATGGGCTGATGCGGAGCATCGCGGTCGTTATAACGGCGTTAATTACGTTTTTTATTACGGTGTTATTAACCTTGGTAACTTGGTGTTATTAAGTTTTTATTACGTGTTAACTTGCGTTTGTCACCATCACATCGCGTGAACGCCGTGCTGCTGCTCGACGTTCTCGAACCGACGCTGCTTCACGTTGCCGTAGCTCAGGATCCGCTGCTCCACGTTCACGAACCAACGCGGCTTCACGTTCTCGAAGGTCGGGTTCCGCCGCTCGCTTCGTACGTTTACGTTGAACTTCACGGTCCCGAACCTCAGGTTCTACTGCTCGACGTTCACGAACCAACGCGGCTTCCCGTTCTCGAAGGTCGGGTTCCGCCGCTCGCTTCGTACGCTTACGTTGAACTTCACGGTCCCGAACCTCAGGTTCTGCTGCTCGACGTTCACGAACCAACGCGGCTTCCCGTTCTCGAAGCTCAGGATCCGCTGCTCGACGTTGACGTTTCGAAGCGGCTTCGCGTTCTCGAAGTGTGGAATCCGCTGCTCGACGCAGACGTTTCGAAGCGGCTTCGCGTTGGCGAACTGAATCTGGATCCGCTGCGCATCGCCGACGTTTACGTTCTGCGTCGCGAGCTCTTCTCTGCACAGCCTTGTCTTCAGAGGTGCTCCCGGTTCTGTTAATGAACTGGCTGCTGATGTTTGAAGATGCGCCAGACAGTTCGTTGACAGATTCGTTGGCGACCATTCAGCGCATCGGACGGCGCAGCGTGACTAAACCGAAGCAGCAACTGAGGCAGCGGCGCATGCTCCGGGTTTATATAAGCAGCTGGCGCGGAGAGGAGGAGGAGAGAGGGAGGCGCGCATGCGCGCGCTATCGCACAGGTGGCGGATGAAGACACGGAGGGTGAAGCGCGTTATCGAACAGATGGCGTGGAGAGGGGGAGAGGAGGAGAGAGGCGTTATCGCACAGCTGGCGTGGAGAGAATGAGGAGAGGTGCGGACGGACGCCGACGCCGACGCCAACGACGCCGCGGGACAGGCCGCCGCTATAAGATGCTCCGCATCTCAAAATTTTTGCAAGGATCTTCTCGCCAAATACATTTCTATATTACGTCAAGATGACACAATAGTGAAGAAACTTTACCCACTCTATTGTAAAGCATACGAGCACGTATTTATCTGATACCGTCCGTGTACAGGCGTTTGGTTTCTCAATGCCTGAACAATGTCGCGAGTATTAGGAACATATGGTCAAAATAACTACAATTGTATAAAAGTGACCGAAGTGGTTATGGAGACGTTACAATGAACACACGAAGAGCTGACCTGAGTGGTAGTGGCCGCAGGTCCGACTACGACACTGGTTGACTGGTGTGAAACCAATGCACCAGTTTTTTTGCGTACATGTGAAGCGTGATATGCGAATTATTGCACATGTATATCAAGGTAGCTTTCAAAAATTTATTTTAAAAAATCATCCCTCCTTCTGGTAGTGGACGTCAACTGCTCATCGCCTGGGTGTACTTGCATCCACACTGCACGCAGAATGCAAAGTTCCTTGTTGATTATTCAAAAAGGAAGTACAATAACAATGAAGAACCAGAACAGTGGCGTTTTAAATGGTTTGCTGTTTGACTAGTTGGAATATGACGTTAAGAACGAAAATATCGCAAAAACGGAGCAGCATTAGGATTTGAAAATGTGGACAAGTTTTCTTTTCTAGAATCTGACGCCAACATTTTCTTCTGCAATGCAGCATAGGATGAACTGAGTAATGAATCAGCTGATCAATTATTACATTGTCAAACATAATGCAGACTAGCATTACACTTGGTGAAACATTGCACTAGAATGACCCATTTCTCACCTTTGACATGGCACACGCTATTAAAAGTTGGCAAGTGAGGCAGTTGTCCACCCACTAAACTCCCAATGCAGAAAACATCGTCAAAAGAAAAGTGAACACACAAAAACAAGCATTGACTCGCGTATAGGTACTCCACAGGTCAATACGTCCAGTAATAACGAACATGAACAGTTTGCATAGATTTTCCGCAGCCCACACTTTTCGTTGCTTACACAACGTCGTTGTTGTATTAGGCTGTCTGACACATTCAGAAAAGGAGCAGCTGACAACGCACATATTGGCTAGCCCTTCTATTCCTTTCTTTTAATAGAAAGCTTAAAGTTCTTCAGTGCTTTATCTTGTTTATCTTTTCAAGCGGCAATGCTCAATCAGGTGTCCACTCCATGCCAACGTTCAGATTGCAGAAATAAAAAAAAAATTAACGATTTTTCTTCTTAATGACCAATACATTTGCCTTCCCCTTAAGAGTCGTTCCATGCACGGTTAAGGCATTAGTTTACCAGCCGCCGCACCTCTCTAGCTACGCTGTTGAGGGGCGCTATAACGTAAAATGATTCCAAACTGTTTTGATTCCAATTTCTGCAATCAGCCTCCACGATTGGTCAAAACACTTTCGCGCCACTCCCAACTTCGCCTGTTTGTCACATGACGTCACGAAAACCGCGATAGCTCCCCATCTGATATCACGTGTACACACTGATTATGCATGATTAAACCGCACAAAAGAAAAATAATTATTCCAGATTCGACGCCTTTTCACCATTATCCCTCTGCTATTGGTCCGATTTTTTCTGGCTACGCCCACTTCGCCTGTCTGTCACGCGACCTCACAAAACCGCGAAAACTCACCACGTCTAAGTGGCGTGTACGCGAAAAAAAATGCATTAATATGCCGAACAAAACTGACAAATTTTCTGAATAGCCCCAGACTGCCACATTCCGAAAGGAATATAGAAGATGGCTGCCCGCGATCGCTCAGGCGCTCACTACTCGCACCTGCCGGTGAGCATGCATTTATTTGCGCATGATAAACTTTCTTGCGTGGCAGTAAAAGGTTATCGAGCCCTTTCGGCATGCATACGACATCGCTCTGCCAACTATTCCGTGCTGAAGATCCGCTTTAGCGGCATTCTTATCCTTCCGTTGCACGCCGCGTGATTTTCAACCAGCCACCGCAAGCTAAGTAAGGCGAAGCGGACCAATCGGACAAGCCGGTACCACCCTCTTTATGCGGTTATCCATTTTCACTGTGCTGGCTCGACCCCATCGAAACCCTCTCCACTAGAGCGTGCTCCTCGCCTCTTGTCAGCAAATTAGATCAGAAACACCGCTGAGTGTAGGCAATGTTATGGGTTTTGAAAGCGAACAACGGTGACCTCCTATAAACGAGGAGAGTGTTTGATTGGGTTGTTCAGACAAGGCTGTGAGTCACCGCCCGATGCTTGCATCGGTGGTTATCTAAATTTGACGTGAGGAGTTTGGAATCAAAACAGTTTGGAATAATTTTACGTTATAGCGCCCTGGTAACAAGCACAATGTCCCTGGTTCGATTGTCAGCTGTGGCGGCTGCGTTTCATTGAGTGCGAAATGCGAAAACACCGGTGTACTTCAGGTGCACATGAAATAACCCCCGGGTTGTCAAAAGTAATCTGCAGCAATCCATTCTGGCGTCTCTCATACCACCGACGTTGCTTTGAGACATTAAAAATGTTAGTGACATTTCACTTTGTGAACGTGGTTGACGCGCAAGCGTATGGGTGATAAGTGCAGATGAAGATATCGGCCCTCGGTACGCCTCGACGCCTCGACTGTCCGCATCGCAGATCGCTTTCAAGATAGGCCTCGCGCGGCCGCGCCATAAGCAGCAGCCACTGGAGTAGAGGAGACAATATGTAAACATGCTTGTTTCCGTTTGCAGAATGTGAGATTCTGAGAAGGGCGTACCGACTGCAGCGTAAGAAACGCCGGAATGCGACTTAGATGCGTCAGTATAAAATTCAGGACAAGAGAACGTCACCTGAAGTTTTAGAAAGTGCATACAAATCTGTATGTCAGGAATGTGACTTCTACGAACGATGTGCCACTTTCTACCAGCTACCACTGCCATGACGGTACCAGCTTGGCTGGAGCCACAAGATGATGGTCGAGGAATGTGACACCCATATCTTCACTTAGTGTCTCCACACGTAGAAAGAAGCGATCTCTTGCTGACGGTCGGTTACGAAAATGTGTGGCACATGTCGTATTGTTTACATTTGACATTTGGAGGGACCGCTCATTTGATTCTACCTGTAGACTTTTTATTGGACTTGTCCTGAAGGCAGCGGTGGCAAGGTGGATGCCTAGATGGTAAACAGGATCTGGCATTCCTTAAAGCGCTAGGTTTAGCATATACTGATGCATCACAGCACCGTAATCTAAACGCGGTCATTTAAGACTCTTGTAGAAGTTAAGTGTTTCCTGCCCCTGCCCCAATTTGTGTGCCGCAGAATTTTTAAGCATGTTCATTGTTTTTAGGCATCTGGCCTTGAGATATATGATGTGGGGGAATGAAACTCAATTTCAAATCATGTATGACGGCCCAAAACTTGTGTTCTTTGTTCATGGGGGCGTGTTTCCCTTGCAGGTCAGTAGAGGCATCTGGGATCAACCCACTCTTGTTTGTAAAAAGGACACAGTAACTTTTATGACGATTGTGTTTAAGTACATTTTCGCTTCCCATTTAGATACTTTCCTTAGATCAAGCTGAACTTGTCGCACGCAGACGGCGAGGTTAATTATAAGATTTTAAACCCATATATACGTCATCCACGTAGACAATAGCAAATGGCTGGAGATAATGATGCACCGAGTGCGTTCATCATGACGAAAAACAAACAGCTCATGTCGACTCCATGAGGTAGCCCTGTTTCCTGCGTAAGTGGATGTTGCAATGCGTTGCCTACGTTTTACACAGAAAGCACGTTTGGAGAGGTAACTGAATAAAGTTTAGCATGTTTTCGCGGGTACCCATTCCCGGCAGATCCCGCAGGATTCTGTAGCACCACATGGAGTCGTATCCCTTTCAGTATCAAGAAATACTGATCGAACTGTTTATATGGACAAACGCATCCCGGATCTTTGCCTCGACACGCACGAGATGGTCTGTTGTTGACCCATCTTCTCTAAAGCCACATTAATATGGGTCAAGCATTTTATTGGACTCTAGGAAATGCATAAGACGACGTCTTATAATAGCATTTTTTTTCGCATACCTCGCAAATGCAACTTGTAACTTGTAACTTGCAAAGGCAACTTGTAAATGCTATCGGTCGGTAACTTGTCACCGATCCTTTCCCCATTGTAAATCTGGGAGCACAATAGCTTCCCTCCATGTGGATGGAAGGTACCCGGCTGCCCAGATAGTATTGAAGTCCTAGTGGCGTGATTTGCCTGCCCGTGAAATGGGCTTGTGCTAAATCTATTGATTATAAGTTAACATATTGCACATATGAAGCAAGCTTGCGTGGTACACCTGAAAAAGTACCATCAGACACAATGCATATCAGCGTATCCTGCAGTATCAATAAAGGGAAGAGAGAGTCCGCGTGCTGTGCAGATAGGGCTTTTTAGCAACTATTAGGCTACTCAACATAAAAAAAAATGTTTAGCTCTGATATAAATGTAATATCAGCGCATTTACGAGCGGGAGTGCGAGCACGCAAACCATAACAAAATATTCTTAAGCGATTGAAGTTTCACTGAAGCGCAAAACACCAAAGCACTTTGAGCGTGCAACTGTGATCCTTTTTTTATCACAATGAGTAATTCGGTGACCCATCAGCTAATATAATAGTAGCGCAGTTAGTGGGCAGACCTCCATGTATATACAACTCTGGCTGTTCTCGCTGTTTATGCATCTGCCGTAACTATCAGTATGTTGCATGTTCAGAATAACCGATGGTTGCAGATGCAGTGAAAACATGCATTTTAAAGGCACAGGAAACAGCACTATCTTCTGCTCGCTTATAACCACTGTCACGATGGATTACACAGCACTGCGGTGGTAAGGTAGGCAAGCGGCAGTGCCTGAGAATGCAAGAGGCACCTGGGGTTCTTTAAAGGGCCTCTAAACAACCTCCGATATTTTTAACATTTCAGGTAAACACGCGCATCGAGTTCAGAATGCCGTCACGATCAACTATGCCAAATCCGACATCGCTACGCGCCGCGGGCGCGCTACAATAAAAAAATAAAAAAAATTGCGTAGCATGCACTGGAGACGCAATGCTAAAGAGACAGCGGAGCTGATGAGTACCTAGCTAGTCCTGGCTTTTGGGCTAGGCTAAGCACCACGAAGTCATCCCCAGCATTTTACTGAATTTATTAATTATTGATCGATTATCAATTAACTGTTGATTGGCTATCGATTGGCTATCGCAAGGTATCGGCCACGTGTTTGGGCTAGGTTTTAGCACTACTAAGTCATCCTCAGCATTTCCGAAATTTATTGATTATTGTTCGATTATCGATTAGCTATTGAATGGCTATCGATTGGCTACCGCAAAACTATTGACCACGTATTTGGGCTAGGCTAAGCACTACCAGGTCAACCCAGCGTTTTCCGGAATTTAGTGATTGACTATCTATTACCTATTGATTGGCTATAGATTGGCTATCGCAAGGTATTGGCCACGTATTTGGGCTAGGATAAGCACTACCAAGTCATCCCCAGCATTTCCCACTATTTATTGATTATTGATAGATTATAGATTAGCTATTGATTGACTATTATTGCCTATCGCAAGGTATTCGCCACGTACTTGGGCTAGGCTAAGCACTACCAAGTCATCCCCAGCGTTTTCCGGAATTTATTGATCAATTATCGATTAGCTATTGATTGGCTATTGATTGGCTATCGCAAAGTATTGACCACGTATTTGCGTTAGGCTAAGCACTACCAAGTCATCCCCAGCATTTTCCGGAATTTATTGATTATTGATCGAAAAATTATCGATTAGCTATTGATTGGCTATCGATGACTGACTAAGCTTAAGTAGTCTCAACCATGCTTATCTAGACTTACCCAGACTAGGCTTCGCTAGTTCACAGGGGTATGTGCCATTGCGCTTGGACCCTTTCTGCACTACCGACAACACCGCCCACGTTTTGTTTTCGCGAATCACGGACTAACGGCCGGCTTAAACAGCTCCGCTGTTAAAAACAATCGCGCTTTCCTCTCCGGGCCTTTCCGGTATCCCCAGTGGTCGTCGTAACGTGGTGATGTACCTGGTGATTTGGTGATGTCACCGGGAGCCGACGCTATCGATTGGTCGAACGAGAACCTACAACTTCCGGTTAGTCTGCTAGCAGGTACGCGCGCTTCCTGCTCTTCCTCGTCGTGTTGCTCGCTTGTGCGCTGTTGGGACTCGGGGTAGCATTTGGGCCGGTGATCCTTCAGGCAAAGGGATGAGTACGTCCGGGAGTAAGCGCGAGAGAAAAGGGGTTTATTCTACATATTAACACTGGCTCCAAATATGGAAGCCCACTCCAGAGGGGGGGGGGGGGGGGCACTTTGAAAGTCTCAGCTCACTACATGTCTGAGCACACATCAGAACACGTCAGGGCACGCCACTGCACCCAAGGTGTCTGCTTATAAAAGCAGTCGTCTTCCCTAGTTCCATACACAAGGGAATTCGATGGCCTTGATGCGGCCAATCAGAGGGGTCGTATTGTCCACAGAACTCCACCTCTGATATCCAACCTTCGAAGCAAGGCCGACGCAATCTGGAAACAGGTGAATTCACACTCCTTCCACGAAACACGAAAGCCGTCGATTTGGTTTCTTGCTCTCCGTAACGTTCGTCTTGACAGGGTCGGGAGAGTCACCTTCGTGCTGGTCCCCGCTTCCACGAAGGGTGGCGGTTGTGGACGCGTCTGAGTGAGCTTCTTTGTCATTGCGTCACAGCCGGTGTCGGGTCGCGTCGCCAGGTAGGCGGCCGCTGATGAAAGAGGGGGGGGGGGGGGGGGGGGGGGGCATCGGGGGAAGCACGCGAAGGATGCGCACTGCCGATTTGGGGTGCTTGTTTGCCGTCACGGTCGGTGTCGGGCACTATCGCCGTCTGGGCGACGCTGATGAAAGGGCTGCCTCGATGGAAACAACCAAAGAACGCGCCTTGCGGATTCGGGACGCAACAGCGCACTTGCGCATCGGTAACAACGGCCCGCAACGCAAGCGCCAAATCGCTCGAGTTCCAACACAGTCGTGCTTAGCGATCTGATTAGCTGCAGCGTGAACAGAGTCCGACAGTGTTGGCCTTTATAGACGTGCGCCCCCCCCCCCCCCCCCCCCCCCCCTCAAAGAGATCAACAGCCAATTACAGTTTCATTAACTCAGTATGCGCTGCTTCTCAAGCAAGCATCGAAGCAATCCTGGTACACGCGCCCGCATGCATAGGTCTTGTTTGATACAGGTGCTCCTATGCAATGCACATGGTGCACATATTGCAAACAGATCATTTCTTTTTGCAGTGCTCAAGTACAAGGACACACAAACTCAAACATGACAGCACTTTGTCACGTCTCCTTCAGTGCGTCAGCGTTCTTGAGTGCTGCACGAGCGATTTATACCCGACTAGCCCATAAAACGCCGGCACTTCAAAGAAGTGAGTGAAAGAGTACTGTGAACTTGTAGTGAAATAGTTTCACTCGCCGAATCGAAGAGCGCACTGTCAGCTGAAACGGACGGCATGGCTGAAAATGTGCGTCCTTCCCATTGTTCGGCTACTAGTGTCTTTCGCTTTATTTGCCTCTGGAAACAGCGCACATCTCACCCGTTAAACTTGAGTCACCTGAGACCACATAATTCACACACGAAACACACCGTGGTTCACCACCCGAAGTTCCAGACGGTTCATTCACCGCCCCACACGAAGTCAGGAGTGCCATAATTCAAATCGCTGCAGCGCCAAAAGGAACTGAAAATTCATTTCCTTCGGCAGATCTCGAGTTTCTCAGCTGGGCTCGTTCACTAGCTGGTTACGAACTCGACGGACGTGCTAGGCCTACGCGTAATGTAAACAACATCGGCGGTAGGCGAGTGCTGATTATCCAGACTTCGGACTTCGAAAGCGTGTTTCCATTCGTTTCGAGCACAACAAAATATATATACAACAAGCACAGGCTTTGCCGCAATCATGATTCTGTGCGATGTTTTAGCAGACGATCGCACTGAGACCGCATAATGACAGTCGGCGTCGTTCGAACTCGGCATGAATTCACGTCGCACTGCCACAATCCAGGGTCGTCGGTCGTGTCTTTGTCAGCCAAGTAACACAACACTTGTCTTTCAGAAACACTGTCGCGCGCTTCGTACGTCCAAGGAACTCGGACGATCGTCGGTAGCGGCGTATTCGCACCGGCGGCCGCCACCAGGACGTAGAAGCCAAAGTCTTCGCGGCCTCTGATTCGTGGACGCCAGCGTCGCGTCGCTCTGCATCGCCGATATTCTAGCATCGATCGGCAGCCGACCAAATCTCCACGCGTCGGGACGCGACCGACGCTTTTGACGCAATTGACGCATTGGCGGGTGCCGAGGCGTGCCGAAGCGTGCCAGTGGTTGGGCCTTAAGAGGACATCAAAAAGAAGGATATCAAAGAAGAAGGATATCAAAAACACGTTTTGGCGTTACGAAACGTCGCGACAGCCTGGAGGAAAGCTCTTCCTTTTATTTCATATTTACAGTGACAATAATGACAATTTATGCATTAATGCCTCACCAACGATGGTGCGGAACTATATAGCCTGCTGTCTCCAGAATACATGCACAGCCACCAGCCCTCTCCAAGTCTGCGCCGGACAAGCTACAGTCGAACCTCGTAACGAATTCGCATCTGACACGAAAATGTCTTCATTATATCAAATATTGATTATAAGCATATATTCATTATTGGCTAATATAAGTGAGAAACGTTTTAGCTTTACTTCAATATATCTGACAATTCGTCATAATCGTGTACGTTATAAGTTCGGCTGTACAAACCTCGCATAAACTAAAGCACATGTAGATATGCATTAAGCTCAGTAGTTGGCATGTCTGCCTCCAAAACACACATTCCTACATTGGCTCGACTTTAATTCACAGTGACAGTGGTTGGGGTGCAGTCTGAGCCAAATATCGCGAGGTGGTGGCCGCAGTGGACAGGCGACGCACCAACATGCAACAAGTCGCTGATCGATGACTACAAGTAATCGAACTGAAGGCCCTATCAGTAGTTGTCCCAAATAAACGAACTACAATAATGGGCCACAAGTGGCAGTGCACCGAACCTCAACGATGGCTCTGTATTGCTCAGTATGACTGTGCGGAGAAACGCTCCAAGGTTACCATTAAACAATGGATTATTCTAGGAAAAGACATTAATCCTTCAGGAGCATTGCATGGAACAGACCAAGCAAGTTGCCTTGTCAGATATGGAGCCATTGTTCCGTACACCGCCCTAAAGGGGCCCTAGCCTGGCTTACACACACTACCGAGACAACAAGGTGAGAAGTAGAGGGCAAGCAGCTCCTGTCATTGGTTAATAACATGACAAGATATCAACGGTAACTATACAGGGTGTTATTTTAGCTGCACCAAATTTTTAAAATTAGAAAAATGTAAACCTTGGTCACATTATGTTTACCATTCGAGTGTGCGTATTGGCGGCCTCTAGATACAGCGCAATTTCCGCACTTACGTGCGTAATTAGCGAAGTTATGGTAATTAACTTTCTAATTATCAACAATAGGTGGCCACAGCAAATGAGTACTTTGGGGCCCGTCCTCGGCACTACCTAATTCAACGATCAAATTTTGAATAGCGGAGTTCATGTTCTCCTTGGCAGGCTCCTTGAAACCGAAACTGGCCGCAAAAAGAGCGTCTGTGTCGTCCTGGCCGCAGGAAGAGCGTCTAGCGCTTCAATGCCGGCGGGCCGCCAAATTTACTTCATCATTCCGTCGGGCGCCACATTGCGCTGTAGCGCCAACCCTGCTCCTTGGGCTTTTAGATACTGCAGGCACCGCGTCATTTCATTCTGTAGCGTCGACTGCGAACGCCGCAGACAGCAAGGAGATAACGCGAAGCTGCTCGCGGGGCCGGACCGGCGGTGACCTCGGAGACGTGACGAAAGTAGGTGGGTGGGCGGCGACATTGACGACACAGACGCTCTTTTTGCGGCCAGTTTCGGTTTCAAGAAGCCTGCCGAGGGCAACTAATTGTTCGCGTAGCTCCCACATGAACTCCGCTATAGACCGATCCCACCGACCGATCTGCGCATGCGCCGGGTTTCCGGAAGTAGCACTGCCATCATCTTGGTTGTAGTCAACTGGTCATAAGTTGGTTCTTTATTAAGACCACACCACCGCAGTCCGCGCTCGTTAGGTACTGCGCATGAGCTTCACAGACATCTCTGCGACTCCACCACCGAGAAGAATTCGTCATGTATTTTAAGAAATTACATAGGCTGTTCATTGCAGCTCGCAAGGCGAACGTTGAAAAGTGTCAGCTGCTCTTTCATTTCAGTTGTTACCCGCTGATTACGCGTTGAGTATCGTATTTGTTCGAGCTTTGTATAATAATAATAATACTTTATTGATGACTTGAGTATGGTACAATACAAGAATCGGGCCTGCCAAAGCCGCAGTGGGCTTGAACGGCAGTGCCTGGCAGACAGCGACAGAGCCATCAGTAACAAGTTGTTAGGTTGTAGACAACAGTGAAAAAAAAAAGCAAAACAGACAGACAAAAACAATTAAAAAAAACACGACAGGCTTCTTATCACGCATTAATGTGTCTGAGAGCTTTCTGAGACCACATTTCGTCTTCACGTCTTGTATGCTTTGCGGAATTGAATTAAGCATTGCGGGGACGTAATAGTTACAGAGTCTTCGACCGTATCTCGTCTTACAGCGGGGTGTAACATAAGGATTCTTCGGTCTGAGGCAACGAACAGGAACATAAGGAATTTTATACTTGCTTCTCCAAACATGCTTTGAGTCTACAGTTTCTAGCAGCAAAGAATTGAAATCAGGTAAAGACAAAGTTTTAAACACTATCAGATTTGGGGGAGACATCATATGCAACATGCTTCAGAATACCACGAAGGACGGAGTTGACCCGGTTTACCAAATGTTGAGCGCCATGACCATATGCAGATATCCCATACCGGATTACGCTATAGCATAAGGCATGTACTACAAGCTTTCGGACAGACATTGGCATGTAAAATTTAATATTATACAAAATGCAAGACACTGCGCGAAGTTTTTGACAAATATGTGCGAAATGAGAATTCCAGGATAAATCGCTGTCAAAAAAAAAAAAAACACCAAGGTATTTAATTGAAGGAGTGTATTGCACAGGGTCACACGAATAGGGATTGCAATGTGAAGTGTGCAAATATAATGGGGACGATAGGGTAACTTGCCTCACAGGGTTGTGGAAACAGATTAGGTGAGTTTTGGACGCATTGACATCGACTACATTATTCCGAAACCAGTCCATAACTTTTGTTGTTGCCATTTGTAAAGAAGAGATGGCGTCAGAGTAACTTCGAGCGTATGAAACAAGGACAGTGTCATCAGCATGCTGATATAAGTTGACGTTCACAACATTAGATAAATCGTTGAAATATAAGTTAAATAACAATGGACTTAAAATTGAACCTTGGGGGACGCCAGCTTGAATTTCAGTCAGGTTGCTGCGAAATTTTCCAATAGACACAAGTTAGTGCCTGTGAGATAAGAAGCTTTTCAGAAGCCGCAAAAACGCAGCCTGAAAGCCTAGCAATGAAAGTTTGGTTAGTAGTATACTATGACAGACGCTGTCAAACGCTTTTCGGACGTCGAGAAACAGTGCACAAGCAATCTGATTGTGTTCAAACGCAGAGTTTAGTGTATCGGCAAAATCTTCAAGCAGCAACTGTGTGCCCTGATTCGGCGCAAAGCCTATACTGGCTAGGAGATAACACGCTATGCTTGCTTAAAAAACTGCTCATTGTCTTTAGCAGATGTTTTTCCAATATCTGCCCAACGCATGAAAGGATAGAAATAGGCCGGTAGTTTTCGATTTTGTTGCGTGCGCCAGTTTTAAAAAGAGGAATGACCAGCGCATTTTTCAGATTATAGGGAATGATACCAGTGGTAATAATATTGTTTAAAATGAGTAGTAGCACATCTTAGCACAGTAGTAGCACATCTGTATGTAGTACATGCTGATGTACGCGGTCGTTTTGCGTTACTATTTTTGCACACGTGCACCTCGGTGACTGCAACGTTATGCTTGCTTAGCGAAGTACATAATAGGATTTATATACCTGTTGGAGACAGGTTTGAAATGTGGCGCCGAAACTTTCCTGCCCTAATGATGCTTACCCACATAGGTTTCGCGCACGACTTCAGCCTAGCCCAAATACGTGGCCAATACCTTGCGAGAGCGAATCAATAACTAATCGATAATCGACCAATAATCAATAAATTCCGGGAAATGCTGGGGATGACTTGGTAGTGCTTCATCATCATCATCATCACCCTCAGCTTATATTTATGTCCACTGCAGGACGAAGGCCTCTCTCTGCGATCTCCAATTACCCCTGTCTTGCGCTAGCGTACTCCAACTTGCGCCTGCGAATTTCCTAACTTCATCATCCAACCTCGTTTTCTGCCGTCCTCGACTGCGCTTCCCTTCTCTTGGTATCCATTCTGTAACCGTAATGGTCCACCGGTTATCCATCCTACGCATTACATGACCTGCCCAGCTCCATTTCTTCCGCTTAATGTCAACTGGAACATCGGCTATCCCCGTTTGTTCTCTGATCCACACCGCTCTCGTCCTGTCTCTTAACGTTACTCATAAGATTTTTCGTTCCATCGCTCTTTGTGCGGTCCTTAACTTGTTCTCGAGCTTCTTTGTTAACCTCCAAGTTTCTGCGTCATATGTTAGCACCGGTAGAATGCAATGACTCTACACTTTTCTTTTCAACGACAGTGGTAAGATCCCAGTCAGGATTTGGCAATGCCTGCCGTATGCACTCCAACCCAATTTTATTCTTCTGTAAGTTTCTTTCTCATGATCAGGGTCCCCTGTGAGTAATTGACCTAGATAAACGTACTCCTTTACAGACTCTAGAGGCTGACTGGCGATCCTGAATTCTTGTTCCCTTGCCAGGCTATTGAACATTATCTTTGTCTTCTGCATATTCATCTTCAACCCAATTCTTACACTTTCTAGATTAAGGTCCTCAATCATTTGTTGTAATTCGTCTCCATTGTTGCTGAGTGGGACAATGTGATCTGCAAACCGAAGGTTGCTGAGATATTCGCCGTTGATCCTCACTCCTAAGTCTTCCTAGTCTAAGAGCTTGAATACTTCTAAGCATGCAGTGCATAGCATTGGAGAGATTGTGTGGTGGCGTGGAGCAGAGGTAGAACACCCGACTTCAAATCTGGTAATGCTTAGCCTAGCCCAAATACGTGGCTAATACCTTGCGATAGCCACTCGATAGCCAATGAATAGCTAATCGATAATCGACAAATAATGAATGCCGGGAAATGCTGGGGTTGACTTGGTAGTGCTTAGCCTCGCCCAAATACGTGGCCAATACCTTCCGATAGCCAATCAATAGCCAATCAATAGATAATTGATAATCGACAAATAATCAATAAATTCCGGAAAATGCTGGGGTTGACTTGGTAGTGCTTAGCCTAGCCCAAATACGTGGCCAATAACCTTATATAGCCAATCAATAGCTAATCGATAATAAAAAAGAAACAATAAATTCCAGAAAATGCTGGGGATGACTTGGTAGTGCTTAGCCTAGCCCAAATACGTGGCCAATACCTTGCGATTGCCAATCGATAGTCAATCAATAGCTAATAGATAATCGACAAATAATCAATAAATTACGGGAAATGCTTGGGATGACTTGGTAGTGCTTAGCCTAACCCAAAAGCCTGGACAAGTAGGTGCCCATCAGCTCCGCTGTCTCTTTAGCATTGCGCCTCCAGTGCAGGCTACGCTAATTTTTAGTTGCGTTCGAGCGAACGGTACGCTTGCTGCTTCGTTCCCTAGTGCCGGTGCGCGTTATGCAAAATTAACGAGCCTAATGCTGTGTGTCAGCAACCAATAAATGTCGCTGGAACCATCATTTCTGCAAGGGCCTTGTCTTCGACAAGTAAGCTTTTAAATAGCTTTCATGAAGTCCACTCATCGAAGCGTTCACTCCAGCTTGAGGCATCTCTTATGCAACCATTGTTGATCACTTGAAGACTCCATTTTCCTGTGATCATCTGTCAAGTGCTGGGAAGAGTGCGAAAAGAGAGATATGAAAATTCCCTTACCCGAGGGCTGAGCAGCCTGAATACTCTTTCAAGAGTGTGAGGCACCACTCCTGGGTCAGTGGGTGGACCCTCCATGATGTGCGTCTTACCGCATGCAGTGGGACCGAATGCAAAGAGCAGCACGTTGGCGCCCTTCACGAAAGCATTCACACGATCCTGCACGGCCTCCTGAAATACCTGCTCCTGGCTGGTGTCCTCTGGAAACACCTGGGCATAGAGGGAACAATGTGACAAAACACATTAAAAAAACATGACCTACAGCCGAGGTTTATTTTGGGATTAGGCATGGATGCAGAACTGAACGAATGCTTCAAAACGCTGCACATCATATTTCCCGAGTGGAAAAGCTGATGAGCAAGAACTATGCCGCCTACTGTGGCCATCTCTCCTCTGATTCTGCCGTTTCACATTGGTGAAACTTCGCCAAACAATGCACACTACAGGTATAAAAGCACGCGTCCACATTAAAACTGCACAAAGACATGACAGCAAAGAAGACAAGGCAAGGTGAAACCTGTCCAACTTGTCCTCCTTGCTGTCATGTCTCTGTCTGCTTATAATGTCTAAGCATAACCTAGAAATTCACTGGGTGAATCTGTCTAATAAAACTGTTGCATTTGCCTCTGCGGCACTCTCAATATGACGAAACTTAATGAGGGTTCTTTCAGTGAACTTACGGTACATTCAACGGGCTCATACCGTGCTTCAACTATGCAATTATGTGGAGCCCTCTAGAAATTGCTTCCAGGGAAAGCCTACCCGAGCTGAACATTCAGTAGATCCAAGAGCAGTCGGAGGAGTCCTGTGACAAAAAGTGCGTCAGATTTGAATCGTGCTCCAAGCTCGAAGGGGAGAGCGCCTCTGGAATAACCAAGTGAATCTTCCCAGTTCTGCCCTAGCACTCTAAAGCAACCAGTCAAACAGATAATTAGAAATCCCTCGTTAGCACTGAGAAAATCATCATGGGGCATAGTTTTTTTTTTTTTGAAAACGGAAAATGCCAGCGTGAGAAAGGCTTTAAAACAATAAAGTTTTTTCATATGCCTCGGCTTTGTGGTAAAATAAATGCGTTATAACCTGGCCAACACTCTGAATGCCTTGCACATTTGTGGACACTGCAGGTCTGCTATTGCGGAAAATATCCATAATTGCGTGGTAAAATCTTGCTCCAGTGCTAGCAGTGGTAGGCAGCAAAATCCTTACAGTGGTATGAATTAATTCACAGTCAAGACATTTTATAATACCAGTACCTCGGGCCTCAATAGATGAAATTGCGTCTGAGTTCCAAGACAAGACTCTGCATCAAACTGCATCAAGCTGGTTGTTTCGAGTTAATTTGATGCATGCGTTTTGTCACATGAAAATAATGAGCACTCTAATGACACTGGCTGTGAAACCCACCTTTGTAAAACTAAAGCGTTTCTGATGTTTATGTTTCCGATTGGCAGTTGTAGATCTACAATGTTTGATCTGTGTATGACCCACCTCCAAATCAAGGTCGGATTCGACGGTAGAATTTCATCACGGAGTCTGCAAAGAAAAGTCATATTCTGACTGTATGCACCAACGCGTAGTAGAAGAGTGCATCTACATAATTCCCCTAATTTGCTCTGAAACGATGCCCTTTCCCAGCTATAGATTATAGGTGATTAGGATGTATTGTATGGCCATTTAAGCGTCGTTCAGACATTTGTACAAATGTAGACGTAACAAAGGGGAGGGCATTGCCTTTCTTTTATTCCAATAATTGTAGTAGTGCTAAAAGTGGCAAGAAAATGGGGGTCACATATGCTATTTTTAATCATAAAACGCGTCCAAGAGGTAAGCAATGTTCGAAGGAAAGCACTTCAGTGGAACAGAGGCCTTTATATTTTACTAGGGTACCCTGGCAACGATGGAGGTATCAAATTTGCACCTCACCTCCGTGGCCTGCTAAATGAAATGTTGTAGGCAATGCGGAAAGGAGTTATGTGTGCACACCCTGAATTAGCTATTGCTGCACCATGTCTGCTATAAGAAGCGAGCAGGTTGCCTACTTTTGCAAAGTAGCCAGTGCCGGCGAACAGTGATCGGATGCTTCACTGGCGTTAGCTGAGGACAAAAGTGCTGCGTTGCCTGAAATAGCGTATAAAACGCAGCCAAATCGAAAACATCACATGTAAGGATGCTAGGCCCAATGCAAAATGGGCAGCTGTACAACAAATCTTGCACAACCAATGATTTGCACAGCCAAGTAGACTAAAGTGCAAGAAAAACCCTGGGAACTCCTAGGAGCATCAAACCGTATTCATGCAAAATTTTAATAAACATATACCAAAAAGTATTCAAGCAGCACTTTATATTAATCTACCATAAGAGGTTTTCTAGGCGCCTAAGCGGCCTCCTCCACTGGCGCTACTACATGATTCTGCCGAAAGTGGGAGCAGCTTTATACCTCAGTCTGACGTCGGATATAACGTCACCACCCGAGTACTACAAAACCGGGACATGACACACACACACCCTGCCATTTTAACATCGATATTTCAGATTACTTAGCACCCAAAAAAACAAACTCTTAGGAAAAAAAATGACTCGATGTTCGTTTTGCCACAGCTACATATCGACGCGTATGCAAATTCGTTCCTATGCCGAACCATAAAAGACTGGAACGCACTTCCATCATCAGTTATGCAGTGCACTTCATTTGAAACTTTCAAAAAATGCGTAATGACATCATTACAAACCTGAATGTTTATGTTAGCTTCCATTCTTCTACACAATACACATGCTTCTTTTTTGTTGTTTTTTATGAACTGCTACCATATACCCTGTATGGTTTGTTTTATGACTTCGAGTGTTTTATATGAATTAGAGGCTAGAAAATTGATTGCCGAAGTGTTAGACTACTGCACAAATCGTCATTCTACCTGTTTTTTTTATCACTGACACTTCATTGATGTAATTTACTGTTGTAACACCCAGTTTGTATTTTTGATAACTTATTTTTGTAACAGTCAGTTTGTACTTTTGATAACCTATTGCTGTAACACCAAAAGTGTATTTGTGACGCCTTAAAGCCCACTCTGTAACGGCCTTATGGGCAACAGTATTGTAAATAAAAAATTAAATATCCCCCACTGTAATGCCATGCGTGGGTAAAGTGATAAATGATGAATAAATAAATAAGTAAGTAAGTAAAAAAATAAATAAATAAGAGGCCAGAGATACCCAGATCTCACGTACGCCCAACCCGTGTGAAGTCGACAAAAAAAAAACCTTGTATTCAAAAATCCAGTGCGCACCCATTGTGTCGTATATGTAGACGTCTAAACAGACAAGAGAGGTAAGTTACTGAGTATCACTTGTGCTTGGGCGAGTTGGTTAACATTTGATGAAGCCACTGTAGCGGAAATAAGACACCATGGTAGTGGCCGTGTGTGATAGACCCCGTGAACGAGGTTCAGACGCCGGATCAAATTTCAAAGCCGACTTATCAGCTTCCGAAAATAATCCCACGAAAGGAAGGACAATTAAGAATGGGCCCTCTGGTGCGCCAGCGAACGCTGGTTGCTGTCCAAAAACCGAGTCAGAGCCGAGAGTTGTCAAAACACAACAAAATATATTCTCAACACAAGGCAGTTACACACACACACTTGTTCACTTAAGCTAGACACAACACAATACAAATAAGATGGGTATTAACAAACACAAGAAAATAATTCACGACAAGCACTAAGAGTCCAACACGTAAGTTACAAAATAAATAGGAACACTAAGTGTCCAATCGTATTCACCGTGCTGGTCCTGGAGTCAGACGATCTCGGCGTAGCTCGGGGCAAATCTCGAAGAAGGAACTTCTTCCGGAAATGCAGGCGCTCGATGAACTCGTTGACTAGCTTGCCGGGAATTCCTTTCTTCCGCAGAAGCTCGATCTTCACGTTAAGTCACTTCACCGGTGCGGACTGAACTCAACTCCACTGCTGATGATTCTCCACGCCGGTTATATAGACGATTTGCAGCAGCCGGTTTGTGCAACTGAAATCAGATGGCGCCACCGGAGCGCCGCGCGTGTTGGACATCTCTGGCCTTGGGCGCGCAAACGAAACTACCATTGCTCAGTCGCGAAAGCGTAGCCAGCGGCGTTTAACAAGCGCAGTTTTTCAAACGTCGAACAATATTCTGCTCCATATGGAGATTAAGAGGGAAAACGTGTGCTGTGGTCGGATGCAAAAACTGATGGTGACATGAAGCTGTGGAACACGTCGGTGTGTGAAATACACGCGCCACAGCTGCATCAAGACTGCCAGTGCCCGAGGCCTTCCATGCACCGATTTCCTCAAGGAGAGAAAAACAAGCTCACCCGACAATGCTGGATAGCGAACCTACAGAGAAAGAACTTCAATTAAGGCACATCGGCAAGAGTAAGTGGCAGATCATAGTACCGAATAAGCGAACGCGCTCGGCTTGAGGAATAGTGTATAAACTTCCCATCTTGCGCTTGATGTACATTAAGGTCACCGTGCGGTGTTTCAGTGGCAGAACACAAGCATTAACGATATCGTATTGGAACAGTCACCTGCTATCAGTGATGTTTATCCTTAAGCGAAATTACACGCCACGTGCGTATATGCGCCGGGATCGGTGCCAATTAAGGCGTACTAGTGGTCGCGGTGAGAACTTCTGCAGAAAAGATTGGAAAAGTGCTATCAGAATCGCATTTTTAAATCGTTAAGCTTGACGAATTCCTGCCTGCGCGTCTGATTTTACATATGTTGGTTTCGCTGCTGTATCGGATGCACGGTGTGATCAGAACGTAGACCTGGCGTTGTTTGTGGCCAGCAACAGGTGCGCGAAAGCTAGCTGTGTTGACACTGTAGCACAAAATTATTGTTTCAAACAACGCTAGAAGCGTTGGTTGTGTGTTTATCGTAAAGTGATATACAATAATGTCACAATTTCGTGATGTCAAGAGAAACCATGAAAATAAAAGTAAATAATTTCAAACTCACCAGTTTGACATTATTTGATTAGCTGCGTTTTAAAGTAGTGGTAACTACAAATCGGCTGTTTCCTTCTGCCTTGTGTCTTTCAGGGTTCCCCCAAAGCGCATGCTGAATATATATATTATTTACTTTAACTTTCATAGCCTCTTTTGACATCGCGAAATTGTGGCATTATTTGACACTATGAAATTATGACATTATTTGTGATTATGGAAAAGACATTGGCAGCACATTGCTATTGGCTTTTTTTTACACATTTTTGGCAGTTTGCAATAAGAACTGCATGCGTTACCCATGTGCGTGCTTTTTATTTATGTGGACTCCTTTATTCTTACGTTCAAATAAAAGCAAACCATTGTAAATATTACATGAAACACCCTTTTCTTTCAGGTATGTTCTATTCACTTTGTTGATGGGCGTCCAACCAAGGACTATCCCTACCCAACACTGCAGCTTGGAACACAGCTTTATGCTGCAGATGCCATCTTTGGATTGACACAAAGCTTTCCCAACATTGCCACTGTCAAAAAGGTTGATGCCCTCTGCAAACCCCCTGTAGTCCTGTGCAGGCTTCCCATCTTGGTCGATTGCCTTGACCATGTAGTCGTAGACAACTGAAATAGGGGAGAAACATTTGTATGTACTGCGGGAATGAAAAAAAAAATGGTAATGAAATAAAGCTGATTTTTTATTTACTCCTCAAGACATCTGCAGATGTTTGAAAGAACTAAAATAACACGATAGATACAGTCTGATATTAAACAGATCGTTTGGATTTATAAATTATAGTTCCGGAGTTTCAATAATTAATACATATTTCATTACTAAGCTGGTGTTGCTCTCCTATGAAGAGTTTGAAAAGTTGAAACGGGAGCTCTCATTTATAAAACGCTTGAGTTACAGCTAGCCAAAGTTATGCCCCTGTCACATGGCCACTTTCGATCGCGATCGAGCCTCGATCCGGCTCGGACTTTCGATCGCAATCGAAAATGATCGCTACTACACAGTCCAAGGATCAGGATCGTGTTGTTTGGGCTCTAACGCTTTAAGTGTAACTAAGTCCGAAGCATATAATAAACGTGCCTAATAGCTAGGTAGTAAAGCTACGTCCAAATCAATTTTCAGAAAAATTACTTTTTCATTCCGTATTTTAGGCAAACGACGTGCCACGTCCGCCGATTCTGATCGCCTGCAAATCTCAGAACTACGTGCATGGCGTCGACGCAGCACACAGATTTTCAAAATTATACGTGCATAAAAAATAAAACGGCCTTTTTAGAGGGTTATTTCTTCGGATCTCTTTCTTTCTCATTGTACCTCGTTTTCTGTCACACTGAGCTAGAAGCTGCTTACGTCGGTCTCCGATCGAAATCGGACACTTCGATTACGATTTGCGGATCACGACCGACTGGATTCAGATCGAGGCTCGATTGCGATCGAACGTGCCCGTGTGACAGGGGTTTTACTATGAAACAACACCCGTTCGGGGGCATTCAGTTAGTACATCCAACAAACACAATCTGCCGCTCCGAAGTCAACTACGCGAAACTATTGCGTGCCCGCCGCACAGGTGAATTCTGCAGAGATCAGTGCACCAGTATCGAGGCAAACGCTTACCTCAACGTATGTGGGAAGCTAAAATACCAGCGAGCGAGACGTCAACACACAAGTGGACACGGATTTTTCACTCGGCGCTCAAGCATACACATTCGAGGCCGTCAAGCAAAGCGCGAGAGGCTGGGCAACCACTTCAAACAGCTCAGATCGTAGCTTAAGTACACCGCACTAACCACAAAAGAAAAAGAACTAGCGAACTGACGTGAACGCCGCACAAGAAGCCTCCATGAGCTCGAATCGCTCGGCCCGAACGAGCGACGCGCATGCACGATGATCGAGCGCCAGAGCGCTCCGGCGCGAGCACATACAACGTTAAAATGACAAACAATGGTTCACTTACATGATCGTTGAACCATGGGCCAGAGCTTTGTGTCGTCGATCCAGCGGCTGTCCATCGGTGGACCCGAAACAACGCCGCTTGCCGCACCGTCGCCCACGACTACAGCAGTACGGCTCCTTCGCTGGCCTTCAACCCAAGGCCAGTCATGCCGGCGCAATCACGTGATCAAACATGGCCGCGCCCGTGCGCCGCTGCTGAAAACCGTCTATAGACCTTTTCACCCAGTTTTTTTCCTTCCTCCATGCTTTTCACAAACCGACGTTTGAGCAGCGCCATTTGCCGACACGGGCGACGTCTAGCGTCAGAACAGGTTATGCCGCCATTTTGGACTGTGCGCCTTGCGAGAGCAGGCCATGTGAACAGACCGGCCGCACTTCGGTTGTGTGATCTTCGCCGCGCATTATTTGGATTGTTTTCTTCCGCTTCGCTTGTCTTGTGCCGCTTGACTTGTTACATGTTTCACGTGCTCGCGTGAGCGCTCAGTGTAGTGTGCCATGGCAACAGCAAGCCCAGCCAGTGGATGTGGTGTTTCGTCGTCGGTAGCGGCGGCAGCCGCGTCTGCTTCGTCGAGACATGGCGTGCTAATCAGCGATATATTTCATTGTTATTGCTGGGCACATGTGACCGTATCGTCGATTGAATCTGATCACCATTACGTTTCGCGGTTGAGGGTTGCCTCGTTTAGCGAAAGCAGGCGCGTACGTAGCTGTCGGGCAATGCTTAGAACCAGGCGCCGGCGGCCCGACGACGCGTGTCAGTGGTTGGTAGATATGCGGTGGTTACTCCATGCATTGCGACGCAACTGAACAGCTCAATCATGCAAAATTTATTGGATCTGGTGTGGTGCAGGGTGCTTATAACCAAATGTCAAAGTATAAGTGTGGCGATCGAGCAGCGCGGTACCTGCAGCGAAACGACGCGCGACAGTGATCACAGATGCCAGCGCAACTGATACAGCCCAGGTGCTAGATTTTTATTTTTAGTATTTATTTATTTATACTTACTGTCAATCCCAATTGGGATTATAACAGGACTTGCTATAAAGATATGTTTGTTTACCTATTTTTTACGTTTGTTTACCTTCAATGGTTTTCTTTCGAATGTCTGAATTTGGAACAAGCTTCGCTCACGGTGAACCTTAACGTAGATCGTGCGCGAAGTTTGTATTGAAGATATCGCGTACGGCAAGAATTGTTCGTGTGCGCTATCTCTGAAGGGAAATAAGCCAATAATATATTGCAGCGTTAGGGCCATCTTTGCTCCTTCTCTTGTTTCCCTTACACCGTCTCACTGTGCTATGTTCATAATAAAGTAATGTCAAGTCTTAACAAGTGTCGAATAAATACACGTGCATATGACTGTAAACCACTATTGACCGTGAGTGAAAAGCGCTTAGTGGTCAGCGAAGCGGTCACTGCACGCACGTAAGTATTTCACTTGATCGACAATTTATTTTTTTCGTTACTGTTATTCTTGCAAGCATGATGGTATTGTCCGCGTACCCATGCGAATACCGTTGTTTACGTTCTTACTTGCGCGGGGTCATTTAGCGCGTTTCTACGCCACACACAGTTAGCGCATTACGGTTCTCGAACTCTAGCACTGGCGCTAGGCCGCGCTGATGAGGTTGACACGTTCATTTTTGCATTCTCTTGCTACCCAAGCATATAGACAACGCTCAAAGATGGGTGAGATCGATGCAGCATCACACTGTTGAAATTAATTACCTTTATGGGCAGGGCCGCGCAGGGTGCGTGTGAACGCAGAGACAATGTTTTGGTGGACATAGGGTCTGCATACATCTTCCATAGGACACGATTTTTCCAGATCGTTGCGAAGTGTATTTACCGATTAGTTCTCTCGCAGAGTGCTCCAATTTGTCTTATATCGGTGTCACACAGCCACTTTTGATAGCGATCGAGACCGATCTGGATCGGAATGTTCGACCGCGATTGTTTCCATTCCGCAGATTGAGCAAAGAAGCCAATCGCGACCAAGAAATTCGACCCATATCGGGCTCGATCACGATCAAAAGAGCGCCATGTGACCCCCGTATTAGGCACTGGTATGAAGTCGTGTTTGAAAGAATAACAAATGTAGCCTCTGCCACTTCATACGAGAAAATATTGCATCGAACAGCTGACAATTCTCGCAACCTATTGGGAAATGTGCCGAAAAGAGTTTACCAATATGCGTTATTTTACTGATGTGTGCATTGGTTCACATTAAACTGAAATGCCAAGTCCTCAGGTGATGCAGGAAACCGGCGAAGCGTGAACATACCAGATAGCGGCAGTGGTCTCGCGGAGTGCTGTGTCGTGGACACAGTTATTCCCCAAAATTGTTCATTTCCGCTTGTTGTTTGTGCACCCATAAACTGCACAGTGCTGGCCTGTAGCCTTTTGATGAGTATATATGCCATTATTTTCGAGCGTAAGTCATTCGTGACAAAAATAAACGGAAACATCGAAGGAAAGCTACCACTCTGCAATGCAAGCGCACGGCAAGCTCACAGTCCAGAGCGAACAGGCAACACTGACACATACTCTCCACGCCAGACCGTCGGAAGCGCCCTCGTGAAAACGTCTATACTTCCACAGGCGTTCTCGAACTTTCCTATCGGAGTCGTGGTCTCGTAGCATGGTAAAAGCTTGGGAAACATCGAGTTTTTTCTCGTACCTTCGACCGCCGCCGTCGAAGCGTTGTCGAGGGGGGGGGGGGGGGTGACTCATCCCGTTGCCGCACGCTCACGCTGTAGCAATCTCTTTCGACTCGCCGGGTGAGGTGTCGCGGCGCGTGCGTGTGCTCTCTCTCTCTCTACGGTTAACGTCGCTTTGTTGATGCTCTTTGAGACGTGTAGGCGCCGTTGTTCGCGTTGCTGTTTGAGGCGTATGCGCTCTCCCCCTCTGTTGAAGTTGCCGCGGGGCCGGCGTGTTCTTTCGCTGGCTTGCGTGACACGCGGCGCGCGCTTGGAATACGCGCTTATTTGTGACGCCGTGGTGTATGGTTCTCTCTGCTTTGTCTTATTTGAACTGCAATGTCTTCAAATAAATTACTTACTGCAGGTCAACTACTTGATTTGGTGATGTGTTGCTGTTTCGGTTAGGCAGCCATAAAGAGTCAGTATGGCGCGTCTATCTGCTCGTTGACAGATGAAGGAATTTGAGAACAGTTAATGAATTCTAAATACGCAAAAAGCGACGACAGAGAAACAGTTTCTAAGTAGCACGATAGGTGTCCACCAAATCAACAAACAATAAAAGAAGCCGGCAGGATCAGATGAGCAGTCGGAAAACGAACGCGGTAGTCAGAGTTAAAGGCAAGTCCCGAATGAAAATGCTATACTGCAGACTGCTGTTCGCAATTAGTTTCCACAGCAAATATATTAACATAGAAGTTACAGTGTTGAACCAGCAGCAAGGAAGACCCGCACAAGGGGCATAATTAGCATCCCACACTGCTTTGCTTAAGTACACTTTGAATACTCAAAAGAATAGAAACGTTTTCTAGTTAGACACATAGCATTTACTTCGTCAGCTGCATTTACCACTGGGAATACAATGCATAATTTAAAACATTAGGAGGCCAGAGTGTTACAAACTGAAACCTGAAGTGGAAAGTCTGGACATACGAAAAAATAACTAGAAGGTCGCGTGCTTCATAATGCTTCACAGTGCAAGATGGAAAAGAAGTAACCTTTGAGATGCATCAATTTCGCTTTAAAGGAAAAAGGTTTAGAATGTCGTGCATATTAGTTGAGGTCACACATTTTGAATACGATTTACTTATATTTGTGGAATACAGGCACGGATTTCATTGCAAAAGGGTAAACACGGGAAATCAAGGAATGATAAGGATGTCCTGGCACCAAAAAGTTCGTTTTTGCGTCAGAGAAACGCAACACCAAGGCGCTGAAATACAAGAAACATGTGTCCTGCAGAAATTAGACACACAATGAAAGCTGTGCCGAGGACATGATAGGAAGTGGATTGTGGTGCACCGGGGGGAAGGGGTGCGGAGGAGGTACATTTGGGGGTCTTCAGCCCCATTTCACCTGAAGGGTGTCTTTCGGGTTGAGCATGCAGAAAAGGGAGCATGTTTATCTTAAAGAATATATGGGGTGGTCATTTTTGGGTTCTATTGAAATTTTCAAAATCCTCTGCTGCAGATAACGTAATTTTAGTCCTTCAGCTGGATTATTCAGAGAGGCGGAAAGTATTTGCACCAGACATCAAAACACACATTCATATTTCTTCAAACAAGCATTCACTAATTAAGTTCTTAATTATTTACTTTACGGCACATATTGCAATTTACGTATTGTAGTCGGTGAGTTTGCAAGGATTATCCACATGGAATGAATTTAGGTCTCATGTTAATTACAGAGAGCCAGATCTCATATGTGCAAGCATATGAGTCGCAATTCTGAAACCAGTACAGCTGCTCGCTAGGCCGTTTCGAGGCGCACAGTATCGTGGCTATATATACTGGCATGGTTGCTTCTTGTTGTGTGTCGCGTGTACGTGCTTCATCGGGCGTGTCTCAAATGTTTATCTATGTCATGGTTTATCGGGTCTCATTGACTTGTTTCGCTAGAATTTGACTACGTATGTTTGAAATTATGTATGTATGTTTATAACTATAAATATATTGTATGTTTATAATTATAAATGTATGTTTTGAAATTTGACCCGCAGCCTCTACATATAAAATTCTCTACGCAAGCTCACGTGATACTTCTTTTTATACTCCTGATGCACCTCGAAAACACTCCGTCCAGCGCGAAATAAAAAATAAAAAAGACAAAAAAAATACTCCGGAAGCTCTACGCAAAAATTCCACCCACACAGAGTTAGAATTATACTCCGATCATTCGGAGCATAATCAACTCCCAACTGGGGGGTCGCTAGAGGACAAGCGGTATACTACCACCTTAGAGTTGAGAGTAGTTATACTACGGCTTGAGAGTTATTTCCGTCTACAGTGTATGACTGCGCACAGCAAACATCCACTAGACAAGTGCGTGTGCCTCGAAATTTGAAATGGCATAGAATAATTAGAACACAGTCAAATGAAATCTTTGAAGCTCACTAAGAAATTATTTATTTATTTATTTATTTATTTATTTATTTATTTATTTATTTATTTATTTAGGATAAACTGAACACAGAAAACACACATATTAGAAACAAGCAAACGCGCTAGTCATCGCCGACAGCCTCCAGTAAACCCGTGGCACGCGCAGCTACAATTTGGTGGATCTGGTTGTTGGAGAAAATTTACAGGCTAACACCGCAATAAGGCCGCTAGTGGCACGCTGCTGGCGCTCGTAGCCAAGAGGTCTCGAAACCATCAGTCGATAACCGCTAGGCGACGCTGGCGCAGTGCGCAGCGTTGGTGTGTCGCATTGGGCCTGATAACTCGCTGCTTGGTTGTGCACTCCTGTGACGTTGGCTATCTTACTTGATTCCAGACTTTTTCTTTCATATAGTGTCGTTCTTTGAACGAATTAAAACACCAGTTGATACAGCGCCCGTGATTTCTTCTCGTAGTTCTGTCGTCTGCGCTATTTGTTCAGTAAGTCGATAGTTTTAGCAGACCGTTGCTTACGCTCCACTCCGCTAACACTTCACGCACTCCGATGGCTGCATGAACTGCGTGGATTTCGCTTATTTGCCACGTGCGTCTTCCAGAGACGCCGGCCACGCGATCTCAGCGTGGCGGCAAAACTACTAAGCAAGAAGTAGACGCACCCTAACGCTCCGATCGAACGGCTTCGTAGCGGAGCGTGGGCAGCGTTCTTCGTACCGCTGCCGATCTCAGCGTTGTGCGCACGCGCATTAGCGTTACTGCTAGCGTTCCACTGAGCAGATGTGCGCAAATCGTTAGAATAAGCCGATCTTAGTGGAGCGGACCGTGAACGCTCTGCTAAAATTGATAACTTTCATCCCGCCCACTGTAGACGAGGTGTACTAGAGCACGCTGCGTCGCTCAAGCATCCTGTATTTTCCGGCTAAATACGATCACTCGCAATAAAATGGAACACTGCATTCGGCAGTTGGTATTGTTTTGCACATTTTATAAACGCAGCACCTGTGTCATGAACGAATCAAATATGAATAGGTTTCATTGCAACATACTTCAACAATAGTGGCACCTTCTGTCACACTCGTGCGAACGAGAAAAACTGCTTGTTTTCATCCGCTCTATCCCTGCAGACGTCACGCATCGCCGATTTGGTCGCGAAGGTAGACACTGATATTAATTGGCCAACACGGTGGTGTCTCTAAACACTATTACTGCTCAGTTGTGCCTAATGCTCATATTGCAAACTTATTGATGCATGTTTAATTATGTGCAGTGCAATGACAAACTTTCTAATATGAATACCAAGATGTGAAAATTGTTTGATATTAATGGTGAGAAGGAAACTGTTCTAAAAATGTTCTGTTCGATTTGCTTTTGGTAATATTCGATTCATATTCGATTCGGTCTCGAAAACTACCATGCGCACACCTCTAAATTTTCGGAGACGTGGTGAGGCGAGCGGCGCCACGTAACGGTTGCTCTCCGCAACCGGCACTCGTGACAGCAGCGTTGCGATGGCTATGTCATCAAGTAAGTGCGTGACACAGCGCTTGTTTACTTAGTAAGCTAAGCTTTTGTGCAAATTATAGGGCCAAACCTTACTTCGTGTAATTATCGAATACTTCGCTATTGTTATTAATGATTAAATTTTCGGACGATACTACGATTTTTTTTCTTCGCCATTTCGCTGATTCTGTAAATAATAAATAAATTTTCGTCCAAGTTACCACTTACACATATCGTCACCCTGTGAGTAAGGTGCCAATGCAATATACACACCTGTGAGCTGAATAAAGTGCTACATTGAACAGCCAACTAAAAGTTTTGGAGCAAAAGTAGGGGCTGGTGAATATTCCGAATAGCCATGGTGCACCAGATACGATGCCGTCCCTGTTTTTCGTGTACAAGCTCCTCGGTTGACAGGATGTCTATTTTTGAAGTACACTACGTGTACCAAATGTAAATATTTCTTTTACGCAACGAACTTTATGAAATCATTTGACCACATTTTGTTTCAAATGTCAAAATATTTGATATTCGAATCGTTTCTCTCGGATATTCGCATTCGAAGTTCTCGCTATTCGAGCACCACGAATTAAGGTGAAGAACCACTAAGAAAAGAAAACTCACTTGCAGAAAGGTTCGCCTCCAGTTGTCGACATGCTGCCTCAAGCGGTGGCAGATGCTCTGCGCTTGCTGACAGCTCTGACTCCCCCGAAACGCCGTACGGACGTCCTTGCTGGCCTTTCCATGCCTGTGTGAGGCCAAAGTTGCAGGATAGCAAGTTAAGAGTCAGCTTCAAGTTGTCGTTATGTTTGCGAATTTCGCAGTCAATTCGCACGGTATTCGATAATCGTACCTTTCGAGGTAACGGTGCGCAAGCAATAGGAACCAGAACATTATTTAAAGGAAGCTATTTTTTTTTGCTCTCACAGCTCTTGAAAACTCGTTCAACACCTCCCATAGGTGTTGGCTTTGTTCGGAGTGTTGTGTGCACGATCGGCTACGGTTTAAAAATATAAATAATGGTTTTGACGTGCCAAAACCATGATCTGATTATGAGGCACGCTGTAGTGGGTGACTCCGGAATACTTTGGTATACCTGGTGTTCTTTAACGTGCACCTAAATACTAAGTGCACGGGTGTTTTTTTTTTTTTTTTTTTTTCATTTCGCCTCCATCGAAATGCGGGTGCCATGGCCGGGATTTGAACACGCGACCTCGTGCTTAGCAGCCCAACACCATAACCACTAAGCATAACCGCGGTTTCCGCGGACGTGTCTTGCGATGTTGTAGCGCCACAAGTGTAAGTTGGGCGAGGCGTTTCTCGGTGAAAACGCGTCCGACTTCATCGTGTGCACAAACGCCTGGAAACGGTCACTAAGCGAAAGAGAAAGAGGGACAACTTTATTCGTAAGAGTGGGGAGCTAGTTCATGGGCTCCTCAGGAAGGCCAGATTGCCGCCAGGCGATGCGTCACGGCGACCTCTTCGGCTCGCTCCATGGCTCGGAGTTGCACATCCGGACTGGAGCTAAGCAGCACTTCCTCCCACGATGAAGGTGAGGGAGAGGCCAGGAGATCGGGTGGAGGGGAATCCTCTTCACAGTCCCAGAGGATGTGACTGAGCGTAGCTGGCTCGCCGAACAATTGACAGTACGGACTTAATCTATCCGGGTAAATGTAAGAGTATACGTAGGGGTTCGGGTATGAGTATGTCTGTAACCTGCGCCATGTGACCTCCTGACGCTTGTTTAGTTTACTGTGTGGTGCGGGCCTAGTGTGTCGTATAAGACGGTAGTACTGGGTTATGTCGTGATATGAGTGCAGGACTTCGTTTGAGGTCTCCGGGTACGGGAGGCCCACCGCTCGGCTGGAGAATCCTCGAGCATGTTGGCGGGCCGCTTCGTTCTCTGGATTCCCCGCGTGAGCCGGGACCCATATCAACTCTACTGAGCGTGGTTCTCCACTGTTTTTGTAGTGACTGTAGGAGCTTTAGTGTAGTGTGTGCCAGTATTCCTCGCGCAGAGTTTGTTATGGTGGTTTTGGAGTTGCTGATAACTATACAGGCGTCAGTTGAGGCCATGCCAACGCTATGGCGGCTTCTTCTGCTTCGGTGGGTGTGACAGCGCTTATCGAGCTCGAACCTGTCTGTGCCTTGAGTCCTGGGCCTGGAACGGCGCAAATGGCGTAGGTGTGGGGGCTCGATCAGAGTACTGGGCTGCGTCGACGTACGCCACGGCGGAGTTGGTCCCGTACGTCTAGTGTAGTGCCTGGGCCCTCGCTCTTCTTCTGCCGTCGTGGTGGCCGGCGAATGTGTTTTTGGACAGGGGTTTGATGATGAACATGCACCTGATGTGTGGTGGCATGGTGGCGGGGTCGCTGCCCATCGGGGCTCATCAGCAGTTTATTTTAAACATCTTCAATACAGCGCTCGATCTCGGCTACTTCCCAAAGGTATGCAGAAAGGGAAGAGGGATTTTTATCGGCAAACCGGGACGACCACCAGATGTGCCTAATGCATACCGACCCATATGCATGACGTCCATACTTGGAAATGTACTAGAACGACTCCTTTATGGGCGATTGTACCACTTTCTACTTGAAGGCAATCACGTACATCCAAACCAATTCAGCTTTACCCACGGCAGGAATGCGGTCATGGCACTTCAGGCTCTGTGCCATTTTATCGGCGAACACAAATCAATGGGCACGCCGGTCACGCTGATATCTAGCGTGTGGCACCCCCTTGTATTGAAGTATTTTAGAGACAGGGAATGCCCCAGTAATTTGGTGGGACTGCTTCAGACCTTTTTGAGCGGCCTCACGGTCGAGTCCCAGAGGATGCCTCCACCGGCTCTTTGCGCGAGGAATAATGGCACACACTACACTAAAGCTCCTACAGTCACTACAAAACAGTGGAGAACCACGCTCAGTAGAGTTGATATGTGTAGGTATGGTAGTGCATAGGTGAGACGGCTGACGACAAAGGCCTGGACGAGTTGGAGCAGGTCCTTCTCTTTCATGCCCTGCTTACGCGCGGTCACTCTGTGCAGCAGTCTCGTGGTCTGGTTCACCGTCATCTGGAGCCCGTCGATGGTGATGCCATTCCGCCGGTTCTGCTGCAGTATCATGCCCAGTACTTGTATGTCCTCGACGTGAGTGACTGGCTGTTGGTTTACACGTATCGTTATGTGAGGTGGGGGTGAGTTGTGCTTGCTTCGGTCGGGTGGCCGGATCAGGAGGAGCTCTGCCTTGTGCAGGGAGCACTCTAATCCAGCTGCCTTCACGTGCTGCACGACGATGTCGGTGGCGTGTGGGAGCGTTTATTAAACTGTGCCGTCCGACCCTTAACCCGTCCAGAGCGTGATGTCGTCGGCGTATAGCGTGTGTCTGAGTCCCGGGACTTCACTCAGTTTCGGAGGGAGGGTGCGCATTGCGAGGTTCGAAGCGGAAACCACGCGCCTCCGACGGGTGATCGCGCCAGCAGTCGCGCGGGTAAAATATGTCGTCCGCGGCATAACTGTAACGCCCCAGCGTGACCGGTCTTCTCAGTTGGAATAGTTCAAATCCCGCGTTTTGCCGGTCCAACTCAAACTCTATTGGCGGCTGGTCGAGCAGGCCCAGGACTCAAGGCACAGACAACTTCGAGCTCGCTAAGCGCTGCCACACCCACCGAAGCAGAAGAAGCCGCCATTGTGTTGGCCATGGCCTCAACTGATGCCTGTCTAGTCATGAGCGACTCCAAAACCGCCATAACAAACTTTGCGTGAAGAATACTGGCACACACTACACTAAAGCTCCTACTGTCACTACAAAACAGTGGAGAACCACGCTCAGTAGAGTTGATATGGGTCCCGGCTCACGCGGGAATCCAGAGAACGAAGCGGCCCACCAACATGCTCGAGGATTCGTCAGCCGAGCGGTGGGCCCCCCGTACCCGGAGACCTCAAACGAAGTCCTGCACTCATATCACGACATAACCCAGTACTACCGTCTTATACGACACACTAGGCCCGCACCACACAGTAAACTAAACAAGCGTCAGGAGGTCACATGGCGCAGGTTACAGACATGCATTCGAGCGAGGATCCAGCAGCCCCCGTCTTGCTACCTTCAAGACGGTGAACCTGTGATGTGCGATGTGCTTCAATGAGTTCTTCGATGGTGTTGTGAACTCCCAGTTGAAGTTTCTCGGTGGAGGTGTGTCTTGGTAAGCCGAGGGCTACCTTGTATGCGTGTCGTATAATGAAGTCGAGGCGAGCTCGTTCTGTCTTCTGTAAGTGTAGGTATGGTAGTGCATAGGTGAGACGGCTGACGACAAAGGCCTGGACGAGTTGGAGCAGGTCCTTCCCTTTCATGCCCTGCTTACGCGCGCTCACTCTGTGCAGCAGTCTCGTGATCTGGTTCACCGTCATCTGGAGCCCGTCGATGGTGATGCCGTTCCGCCGGTTCTGCTGCAGTATCATGCCCAGTACTCGTATGTCCTCGACGTGAGTGACTGGCTGATGGTTTACACGTATCGTGATGTGATGTGGGGGTGACTTGTGCTTGCTTCGGTCGGGTGGCCGGATCAGGAGGAGCTCCGACTTGTGCTGGGAGCACTCTAATCCAGCTGCCTTCACGTGCTGCACGACGATGTCGGTGGCGTGTTGGAGCGTTTATTCAACTGTGCCGTCCGACCCTTAACCCGTCCAGAGCGTGATGTCATGGCGTATAGCATGTGTCTGAGTCCCGGGACTTTACTCAGTTTCCGAGGGAGAGTGCGCATTGCGAGGTTGAATAGGAATGGTGACAGGACTGGGCCTTGCGGTGTGCCTCTGTTCCCGAGCCGGATGGGAGCCGAGCGCAGGTCCCCGACCGCGAGCTCGACCATCCTGCCTGTGAGGAACGCCCTGATATAGTTGTAGGTTCATTCGCCGGGTTGCAAGTAGGCTAAGCTCTCGAGCACGGCCGCGTGGAGCACATTGTCAAAAGCCTTATGGACGTCCAGACTCAGTAGAGCTTTCGTGCTCGAACCACCGTCTGTATGCAAGAGATCGTGGTGTAATTGAAGGAGGACGTCCTGGGTAGACAAGTGTGTCCGAAAACCGAGCATCGTGGGTGGCAGAAGATCCTGTTCCTCTGCAAAGTTCTGTAAGCGGCAGAATATTACATGCTCCATGAGCTTGCCTAGGCAGGAGGTGAGTGAAATGGGGCGAAGATTCTCTAGGTTCAGTTTCTTGCCCGGTTTTGGTATGAATGCCACCCGTGCGTGTTTCCACTCAGGAGGTAAACGGCCGGAATGCCAGCACTTGTTCATGTATTCGGTGATTGCTCTCACGGACTTTGGGTCGAGGTTACGCAGCACCTTGTTCGTAACCCCGTCGGGGCCCGGCGCTGACGTCGTGCGCAGCTTGTGTAGCGCAGCGCAGACCTCTGCCTCCGAAATGTCAGCCTCCAGCTATTCGTTGGGAGCTCCGACGTAGGAGGCAGGTGCGTGTCGCTCTGGCTCGAGGTGTTAATAGACAGGTGTTAATAGACAGGTCCGCTAACATTTCATGCAGACCGCTGGCTGCATGAACTGCGTTGATTTGGCTTGTTTGACAAGTGCGTCTTCCAGAGACGCCGGCCACGCGCGCCCAGCGCGGCTGTAAAACGAGAAATCAACCAGTAGACGCACCCCAACGCTCCGCTCAAATGGCTTCGTAGCGGACCGTGTGCAGAGTTCTTCGTTCCGCTGCCGATATGAGCGTTGTGAGCACGCGCATTGGCGTTCCCGCTTGCGTTCCGCTGCGCAGCTCTGCGCGAATCGTTAGGACACGGTGGTCTGAGCGGAGCGGGCCGTGAACGCTCTGCTAAAACTCTCTAATGTACCGGCTGGCGAGCTCCGCAAGCAGCTCCGCGTTGGTGTCTGGGTATTGGTGTATTATTTTCGTCAGTTGATTGCGTGCCGTTGACTTGGTGTTGCCGGGATCCAGCAGGTGTCGCAGCAGGTGCCATGTTTTCTTGCAGCCCAGCTGGCTGTTGAGGCTGTTGCAGATCTGGCCCCACTGCTGACGTTCCAGTGTAGAGGTGTGAGCTTCGATCTCCCGTTCGAGCTTCGCTATGCGCCGTCGCAGCTTGTTGTTGTGACGTTGGCGCTGCCACCTGTGCGTGAGGCTTTCGCGTGCCTCCCGCATGTGCAAGAGGCGGGAATCTGTCGATGGTTGCTCTTGAGGTGCTACCACATTATACGTCGTCGAAGTCACGTCGTGGCTCAGCGACCTGATCCATTCGTTGAGATCCGATATGGAGTCGGGTGCTGTTTCTTCGAGTAGCTGACGGAATTTATGCCACTTCGTAATGCGGGCCGTGGTTGTCTTCACCCTGCTGGCGGCCGTTTCAAAAGACAGTGACAAAATGTAATGATCGCTGCCGACCGTGTGGCCTGTATTCTGCAACCAGGTGCCCGGTATGTTCTTGCAAAGGGAGAGGTCTGGCGTGGTGTCTCTGCACACACTGTCACCGACCCGTGTTGGTTGTTGTGGGTCGTTGAGTATAGTAAGCCCTAGATCTTGAGCGGTCTCCCATAATCGGGTGCCCTTGCGGTCGGGTTATGAGTAACATCACTCTGGATGTCTGGCGTTGAATTCGCCCAAAATCAATAGTTGCGCTCCATTGGCCAGCAGAGACGCTTTGCGGAGAACTAGTGGGATGTCAGTGCCCTTCTCTCGTGGTGAGTTGTAAATGCTGAGAACGAAGAGCGGGCTGTCTCCCCTTCTCCTCGACAGTATTTCAAGGAGTGTGTGTTGAATGTCTGTGCCTTCAATTTCGTGTTGCAATGTGTGGCTGTAAGGTTGCGGTGTACAAGGATGGCCGTGTTGTGGTGAGGACCGTCGGCCGGTCCCAGCTGATTGTACGGAGTGTAACCTGGTAGTTTTACGGGAGTGTTCGTCTCTTGTAGTGCTATGATGTCTGGTGTGTCTTGCGTGTTGTGTTGGATATGAAGCTGCAAGTGCCCCCGCTTAGTGCGGTAGCTCCTGCAGTTCCACTGCCATACTGTCAGGGTTGTTCATGGGGCCATGTTACGTTTGTGGCAGTGTAAGGCCCTGTCTGGCGCGCTGGCGTTGGTGTGTGGCTGGCTTCTTACGGATTTCCTCTAAGATGTAGTTTTGGCTAGTGTCTGTCGTTTCTTGTAGTGCGGCGAGCTGTGTGCTGCGATTGGCTTGTGTTGCCTCCACAGAGCTCTTGAGTGTAGTGTATGTGTTTATCGTGTCCATGCGGAACGCGTGAAATTCCTCAAGGTGTGTGGTTATAAGTTCACTGATCACGTTAAAGCGTGCCTCGAGCTTAGTTTCTAGGGCAGAGATGGCCGCCGTTACGGCAGCGGCATTGTCCGCTTCGGTATGGAGCGAGGCAGTGGATGTGGCTGCCTTGCGCTTGTTTGAGCTTTGCGGCTGTGGTGCCGTGCTAGTGGAGGCGGATGAAGATTCCCGTGTTTGTGATGCAGGTGTTGATGTCGGTGTGGATGTGTGATAGGCAAGGGCCCTGTCTATCTTAGCTTCAAGGGATTGTATATAGCTAGTTAATTTAGCTATCTGGGACTGCTGAGCGGAGATTTGGCCTTGCTGGGCCGAAATCTGGGCTCTCAAGGCGGAATTCTCCTTGAGCATTTTCCTCACCTGTGAGTTGGATGCCAGCGACGCCGGGAGTCCATGTTGCCAGGCCACCATCTTGGGTGGCTCTCCTTGGCCTTGGCTAGACGACCGGAACCGGCTTGCCGAGGGGGCTCGTTGGGTTGACCGAGATCTTGAGCGGCGGGTGCGGGACCGGGACCTGCTGGCTCGGCGTTGAGGTTGGCCATTGGAGTCGAGTGGCGGGAACGACGACGACCGTGCTCGTAGGGACGGGGACCGGCTGCTGGAGGTGCCGCTGCGAGACGCACTGCGCCGGGTGACCCGGGCATGTCCTTGTGCTTGCTTTGTTTGAAGGGTGTGCGGCGTCTTCTTGACGAAGCGGTATTTGCAGTTTAAACTGCTGGTATTGTGTGCCCCGCCGCAGACGATGCAGCGTGGCGCGCATGTTGGAGCTTCGCCCTCCTTGGGTGGGGGGTGCTCCCCGCCGCAACGGCGGTATCGCTGCTTGCGTGGCAAGGGACAGACGTCCGTGCGATGGCCAACCTTGCGGCAGTTGTAGCATGACTTCACCCGGTTGTAGAATGGGTAGAGTCTGATGTCGGTGCTGTGATAGAATACCCATTTCGGGAGGTCGTTACTTGTGAGTGTGACCACCAGGTGATTAGTCTGGCCCATGCGTCTGCCGCTCACAGTAGGCATGTCGGGGTTGCTGGCTTGGAGGTCTGCCAGTATTTCTTCGTCCGAGAAATCGTCGAACGCGTGAAACATGATGCCTCGCACGGCTTCGTCTGTTGGGGGAGCATACACGTGGAGGTCGACGGTGCGGGTGCCCACGTTCATGGATTTGATGCAGACGTAGGCTTGGGCACGCCGAGAGTCCACGACGCTCAGCGTGAAAGGGTTGTTAGTTGGATGCGTCCGTAGGCAATCCCGGTTCGCGGTGATCGGGCAACGACGCTGCCTTGAGCAGGGCTCGGCTTGGGGTTCAATGTGCTCCGTTCCTTGCCGTAGGAGCTCGCTCCCGTCGCACTGAGGCTGGGAACTTCCTTGCCTTGAGCCTTGAGCTCGCGGCGGCGTCGTTCTTGAGCGATGTGGCCGGGTGACTTCCAGGAGTCGTCCGACCATTCTTCCTATGAGATAAGTTCTCCTTCGACCGTTTACTCCATGTCGGTGGGCGACATGGGCACGTCGAGGGAGCAGTTACTGTGGCGCGAGGCCTACCTGGGGCCGTGCTCGCGCTAAGCCCGTTAGGCTTAGGGCGGCGAGCGGCGTGGTTCGGGGAAACAAACTCTGCTGGGAGAATCTTGGAAGGTCCAGCGTAGAGGATCATGTCTACGTGGTCCTGATACCTTCCCGCACTCACTCGTGCAGGAATCATACAAGTCAGTAAAGTTGGCGCGGCGAAAACACCGAAAATCGCAGGAGATGACGTGGAGTGCGACCGTCCATTCCGAGCGCTCGCAGAGTCTCTCACTAAGCGAGAAAAGTGTGCCTCAAAAGAAACCTTCGCTTAAACCGATTGCAACAGCACCTGGGAACCGCTTAGTTTTCCGCGGTAGCCCGGCAAAGTCAAAAGTTGGAAGGCGATTCAACATCCAGTTGAAGTCGATCAAAGACGATGTCTCCTTGGGCGAGTTGGGGGAGAGGACGGGGCGAAGTCACTGCGTACGGCACTCTGTCGCGTCACCCTTCGCGTGAGAAAATTTCGGGGGTTTTAGACGCCAAAACTACGATGTGATTACGAGGCACACCACAGTGGGGGAAACGAGTCCATGGCATAATGGTTAAAATATCGGGCTTCCGTGCTAAAGGTGCTTTGTTGGAATCTGCAAGTGTGTAATCAATATATTGTCACGTAGTAGTGACGCTGAAGTAAACAGTAGTAAAACTGTGTATGACGAAACTGGTTGTTTATTGGGCGAACCTGCGCCCACAAAAGCAAGCTACACTCGAAGCACAACGAAAGCGGCGAACACAGTCGGCGGTCGTCGAAATCTGATCAGCGGCGAGACGCGTCGGCTTTTATACCTGAGTCATCGAAGGTTCCAGATTAATCCCTGATGCCCGCGTGTCTTCCAGAAAGTTCTAGACAATTCGCGTCGGTCACACAATCAGATAACATAAGCGTCGGTGAAAACAGGCAACGAAAAGAAGCATCGATAACGTTCTAGAAACTTCCGATACAGGCGCGTCCTGCGCCGAGCGATAACGTTTAACATTTGTTAGCCGGTGGAAAGCGGCCACCGGTGAAAGATAAACATGTATACGTGTCAATACCCTCCCCTTAAAAAGCATCATCCCGATGCTACAAACACGAAAGCGAAAACAAAACCACGCGTACAGAAAGGGACAAAAATAACAAAGGAACAAAGGACCTAAGTTCGTCAGCGGGCGTAGAAAGGCTTAAAACGCACCACGTGGATGACTTCAGGTCGTGCGCGGCGCCGCTGTGATTGCGAAATACCGTCTGGCACGACCTCATAGTCCAGTGCGCCAATACGTCGGATGATCTTATATGGTCCGAAATAGCGACGTAAGAGTTTATCGCTAAGTCCTCGTCGGCGTATCGGAGTCCAGACCCAAACACGGTCTCCGGGATGGTACTCGACGTAGCGTCGTCGAAGATTGTAGTGTCGGCTGTCGGTTCTCTGCTGGTTCTTGATGCGCAGGCGGGCGAGCTGTCGACCTTCTTCGGCACGCTGCAAATAGGTGGCAACGTCGAGATTTTCTTCGTCGGAGACATCCGGTAGCATGGCGTCAAGCGTCGTTGCCGGTTTCCTTCCGTTGACCAGGTTGAACGGCGCCATGTGCGTCGTTTCTTGCATGGCTGTGTTGTATGCGAAGGTCACGTACGGAAGGATGGCATCCGAGGTCTTGTGTTCGACGTCGG